>NC_064559.1:144296366-144599396 GCF_937001465.1 Orcinus orca
TTTAGGAAAAAAATTCTTTGTACTCTCTTTTTGCAATTTTTCTATAAATTTGAGATTGCTTCAAAGTAAAATATCTTTTTATAAATAAACACACTGACATAAAAGCACTGATGTACAAGAACTTTCAATACATCATTAGAAACAGAAGTAGAATTCAGAGAACCAGTCAATAGTTTCTACAAGCTACCTGACAAGTTTTATGTGAAGGTTTGTAAAAGAAAACCTGCCTCATTGTTCACTGCATGGCCATTTCATTTCTGGCTGTCTGGCTTCCACCACCAATGCTGATCCTGCCAGTTCTTTTCAAGAGGAGTACACAAAGTAGACACTGGAGCAGAGAAATGACTCTCTCTCTAGGAAGAGCACAGTAAGTTCCCATGACAATTTGGAATGCTGAGATTCACCAGGGCAGCTCATGTCTTTGTTTACGTACTGTCATGGGAAACCCTTCATGCCATCATGATTTCATATCCAAGCTAATTTTTTTTACATCTTTACTGGAGTATAATTGCTTTACAATGTTGTGTTAGTTTCTGCTGTATAACAAAGTGAATCAGCTACATGTATACATATATCCCTATATCCCCTCGCTCTTGGGCCTCCCTCCCACCCTCCATATGCCACCCCTCCAGGTGGTCGCAAAGCACCGAGCTGATCTCCCTGTGTTATGCAGCTGCTTCCCACTAGCTATCTATTTTACATTTGGTAGTGTATATATGTCAATGCTACTCGCACACTTCGTCCCAGCTTACCCTTCTCCCTCCGCATATCCTCAAGTCCATTCTCTACATCTGCATCTTTATTCCTGTCCTTCTCCTAGGTTCATCAGAACCTTTTTTTTTTTTTTAGATTCCATATATCTGTGTTAGCATACAGTATTTGTTTTTCTCTTTCTGACTTACTTCACTCTGTGCGACAGACTCTAGGTCCATCCACCTCACTACAAATAACTCAATTTCGTTTCTTTTTATGGCTAATATTCCATTGTATATACGTGCCACATCTTCTTTATCCATTCATCTGTCAATGGACACTTAGGTTGTTTCCATGACCTGGCTATTGTAAATAGAGCTGCAATGAACATTGGGGTACATGTCTCTTTTTGAATTCTGGTTTTCTCAGGGTATATGCCCAGTAGTGGTATTGTTGAGGCATAGGGTAGTTCTATTTTTAGTTTTTTAAGGAACCTCCATACTGTTCTCCAGAGTGGCTATATCAATTTACATTCCCACCAACAGTGCAAGAGGGATCCCTCTTCTCCACACTCTCTCCAGCATTTATTGTTTGTAGATATTTTGATGATGGCCATTCTGACTGGTGTGAGGTGATACCTCATTGTAGTTTTGATTTGCATTTCTCTAATGATTAGTGATGTTGAGCATCCTTTCAAGTGTTTGTTGACAATCTATATATCTTCTCTGGAGAAATGTCTATTTAGTTCTTCTGCCCACTTTTGGGTTGGGTTATTTGTTTTTTTGATATTGAGCTGCATGAGCTGCTTGTATATTTTGGAGATTAACCCTTTGTCAGTTGCTTCATTTGCAAATATTTTCTCCCATTCTGAGGGTTGTCTTTTTGTCTTGTTTACGGTTTCTTTTACTATGAAAAAGCTTTTAAGTTTCATTAGGTCCCATTTGTTTATTTTTGTTTTTATTTCCATTTCTCTAGGAGGTGGGTCAAAGAAGATCTTGCTGTGATTTATGTCATAGAGTGTTCTGCTTATGTTTTCCCCTAAGAGTTTAATAGTATCTGGCCTTACATTTAGGTCTTTAATCCATTTTGAGTTTATTTTTGTGTATGGTGTTAGGGAGTGTTCTAATTTCATTCTTTTACATGTAGCTGTCCAGTTTTTCCAGCTCCACTTACTAAAAAGGCTGTCTTTTCTCCATTGTATATTCTTGCCTCCTTTGTCAAAGATAAGGTGACCATATGTGCGTGGGTTTATCTCTGGGCTTTCTATCCTATTCCATTAATCTGTATTTCTGTTTCTGTGCCAGTACCATACTGTCTTGATTACTGTAAATTTGTAGTATTGTCTGAAGTCAAGGAGCCTGATTCCTCCAGTTCCGTTTTTCTTTTTCAAGATTGCTTTGGCTATTCAGGGTCTTTTGTGTTCCATACAAGGGTGCCTACTCTCACCACTATTATTCAACATAGTTTTGGAAGTTTTAGCCATAGCAGTCAGAGAAGAAAAAAAATAAAAGGAATCCAAATCAGAAAAGAAGATGTAAAACTGTCACTGTTTGCAGATGACATGGTACTATACATATATAATCCTAAAGATGCTACCAGAAAACTACTAGAGCTAATCAGTGAATTGGGTAAAGTAGCAGGATACAAAATTTATGCATAGAAATCTCTTGCATTCCTATACACTAACAACAAAAAATCTGAAAGAGAAATTAAGGAAACACTCCCATTTACCATTGCAACAAAAAGAATAAAATACCAAGGAATAAACCTACCTAAGGAGACAAAAGACCTGTATGCAGAAAAGTATAAGACACTGATGAAAGAAATCAAAGACGATACAAACAGATGGAGAGATATACCACGTTCTTGGATTGGAAGAATGAACTGACTATACTACCCAAAGCCACCTACAGATTCATTGCAATCCCTATCAAACTACCAATGGAATTTTTCACAGAACTAGAACAAAAAAATTTTTACAATTTGTATGGAAACAGAAAAGACCCCAAGCTAATTTTTAAAAAGCAAACTTAGCACTCTGTAGGTCAGTACCAGACAGCTTGTGACACGTGTGGTTTTAAAAATGTGCCATTAAAGCAATGGCAGTTACCCTAAACCAAAGTGGCTGACAAGTTGACGGCCAGAATCAGTAAACACACAGCCAAAGGAGGTATATAACGGACAGCACTGGTGACATTATTTATAGAGTGCAAAATCCCACAATGTAAACACACATACACACCCAGACACACACAAAAATTCTTGGACTTAATGTCTCTGGTGTTTAATCATTTGAGAGTTTTCATATAGAAGTGTTCTAAATTAATCTAATTCATGATCTGATACAAAACGTATTTCTCAAACATAAGCTAGGTTTGAACCACTCCAAATGTGATTCTATAGGTAGTAACCACACAGATGTATCTTTTAAGTCAACTCAGAATATTCTGCTTCCAACACAGGCTCCCTACTCCAGCAGGGAGTTCATAATCCAACCCAGGTAAAGGCAATCTAAGTCATTTTCAAATTAATTATATTTTTCCTATTGTGGTTTGCATCCTATCAAGTTCCCCCCACACCAGGTGACATATTCATTTTATTTTTATTTAAATGGTATCTACTCTATATACTTATTTTGGTCTGTTTCTTCTGCCCTTAGCAGCATATTACAATATTATAATTATTTCTCATGTCAAGAAACATTTTTCAGAACCTGACTGCATAGAATTCTCTTAAAATAGATGGACCTATTTTTTTTTAAACTTGTTAGTTGACATAGAGTTGACAAAAGTTGACTCTTTTAATGAATGTTTATATGAATG
Source organism: Orcinus orca (assembly GCF_937001465.1). Classification (NCBI taxonomy): domain Eukaryota; kingdom Metazoa; phylum Chordata; class Mammalia; order Artiodactyla; family Delphinidae; genus Orcinus; species Orcinus orca. The sequence goes on from NC_064559.1 coordinate 144,299,882, forward strand.
TTTCTTTTGCCCAACTCCCTAAAAATGAAATCACTGAGCCAAAATGTGTACACACATTAAGGCTTTGACAGTATTAACAAACTGCCCTTCAGGAACTCTACTCAGTACTCTGGAATGGGCTCTATGGGAAAAGAATCTAAAAAAGAGTGGAGATACGTATATGTGTAACTGATTCACTTTGCTGTATACCTGAAACTAACACAACGTTGTAGATCAACTATACTCCAATACAAATTTTTTAAAAAGTAGAAGAATAAAAAAACAACTTGTGGGGCTTCCCTGGTGGTGCAGCGGTTGAGAGTCCTCCTGCCGATGCAGGGGACGCGGGTTTGTGCCCCGGTCCGGGAAGATCCCACATGCCATGGAGCGGCTGGGCCTGTAAGCCATGGCCGCTGCATCCGGAGCCCGTGCTCCGCAGCGGGAGAGGCCACAGCAGTGAGAGGCCTGCATGCCGAAAAAAACAAAACAAAACAAAAAAAACAACTTGCCCTCCAAAAAGGTTCTAACAATTTGTCCTCCCATGAACCTCTTCCCTTCCCCCCACCAGTGCTGAGTATTATCACACTTCAGTGAAATTTGTTGAATTATTAAAAAATTAAGTAATTGTACCTAATTGTGCAGACCACTCCTTGGGAAAAAATATTGCTTAGAGAGTCAACATCTTTTGAGCTCCAGGGGGTTTTTGTTTGTTTGTTTGTTTTTTCAGAGAACACTGCTGCCTTAAAAGGCTGGTAATCTACTTATCTCAAAGAGAACAACCTTCTGAATACTACCATCCTTCACAGAGTTGTCTGGCTAAAGTAAATTGCCCAAAAAGCAAAGAAATGTTTACTTCTTTGGACTTCTTTCTGAGTTCTACACCAGTCACTGCAAGTGTTGCAACTCACTTCTTTTTGCCAAAATCAGCTCATTCACCAACTGTTTTTAATTAGCTATGGCTGCAATGGTGTTTGCATTTTGCCCCATTCCTCTTTGTGAAACATACATTTCCAAAATAATTATTTATTAGGCTTGAAGTCTCATGCTTTTGCTAAGCCTGAGGGTGAAGTTTTTTGTTTTGTTTTGTTTTGGTTGGTTTTTTGTTTTGTTTTGTTTGTTTAGTTTGTGCTTGTTTTGGAAAATTCGTAAATCCATTTAGTTGTCTCCGATCACATAGCCAAATAAACATAGGTACCGTTTTTGACAGCAGTTATTAAAATACTGTACATTTTTTTGGCTAGTCTACTTGGTTTTTGCTACAGGAAGCAGATAAGGTTATTGACTCCATTCACATTATTATAAAAATGAAGATGCAAAGATACAAGATAGGCAATTGGGTTTAGCTAATTGAATACATTTAGAGAAAAGTATACTTGAACGTGTATAAACAGACATTTACTTGGGTTTTTCAAAATTAACCTTCCTTACACTGGCAAAAAAAGTAGAATTTCCTCTCCTCACTATCCCATTATTGTTTTTTATTTGAAATATGTTATATCAATATTATAGAGGGTAATGTAGCATAAAGAAAGACATTATAAATACAGTGAGGGAGAAATCCATATATTACTATTATTGTGTAGTCCTTTTAATTTTAACGTTTGCTTTGGTATAATGAAACTCTCTTGCTAATGTTGCATAAAAATCATTTTTGCATTTAAATTTCCTTGCTCTTACACAAGATCCATTTGGGATAAGACAAATGGAATCACAATTATGCGTTAATTAACCTGGAAGAATGCAGTCTCCTGAATGGTTTTCAGGTACTATTACATGTTCCAAGCTATATCCACACCATAGTTTGGTCTAGCCACACAAGGAGAAAATAACCACATATTCGTATTTCTTGAGAACGCCTGAACTGAGCAACAATGTTAAATCAGGAAATGAACCCTGCAGTTTACGAGGCTCCTCAGGATTCAGCTTGACTCTGTAACAGTTCAGAAACAAAACTTTTTTTTTTTTTTGCGGTACGCGGGCCTCTCACTGCTGTGGCCTCTCCCGCTGCGGAGCACAGGCTCCGGACGCGCAGTCTGAGCGGCCATGGCTCACGGGCCCAGTCACTCCGCGGCATGTGGGACCTTCCCACACCGGGGCATGAGCCCGTGTCCCCTGCATTGGCAGGCGGACTCTCAACCACTGCGCCACCAGGGAAGCCCCCAGAAACAAAACTTTTAAGGTCAGTTTCAGAATGGAGATTTTGATTTTTTGCACATATCCTTTTTTTTTTTTTTTTAAGCCTGGAGTTCCCTCATCTGATTCTCTTTAGAATGGATATGGGTGATCTTTCTGCTAGAGCAAATAATTTTGATACTTTAGGGGGGACAAATTATTTGCTAGTTGGGGTCAATATGTTGATTAATGACATCATCTCTGCACACGCTGGGGACCATTTCCTACAGAAGTTGTGCCCACCAAGCTGCAGCCAAGCTCTGGGCACAACAGACAAGCAGGATTACAGGACGTAGAGTCAAAAAGACCTGAGATCTAAACCTGTTTCTGCCACTTGCCAGATGTGTGGGCAAGTCATTTGACTTTCAGTTTCCTCATCTGTAAAATGGGAAGGATAGCAATACTTGCTTGACAGGGTTGTTATGAAGATTGAGAAATATAATGCATACAGAGCAATTTGCAAGGTTTAGAACATTATGTAATGTAATATTAGTTATTTTTATTATCCTTTTTATTTTACTTTCTATAGTCCAGAAAACATTAACAGAAAACATAAAAACTGGATTTTTTTCAATCCATTCAGAATTTTAGCTCATTGAAATGCTTCAAATTTCATCATTTCTTTTCCTTAGGCTACTCATAATATAGCTAGTTTTAGAAATCACAGCATTTCATATACTTATATTTAAGATTTTTTAATTTAAGGTTTAAATATGAGATTTTCTTACATATGCATTTTCTCACATTTTAAAAAATTTTTCAAATTTAAAAAAATGACAAAATCAAATGTTCAGGTGGGGAGACTCAGAATAACTTTAAAATATAAGTACTTAAAAAGTTTTTGAAAATAAAAGTGTCCTCCAAAAAAACAGTTTTTGAAAACTTTAAAATTATCCATCTGGGAAAAAAATTATCTTAAGGAGGTATACTTTTCCATATTAAGAACTAATTTGTTTCATTTACAACATTTCATTCATTAAGCATCATTAAGTACCTACTATGTTAAATACCTACTAAGTAGTATTAAGCACCTCGTTCAAGCACCTGTGCTCGTTACTGAGCAGGTGGAAGCAGCTGCCGGCTTCCTCACAGAGCTCACTGACACGGTTCAGCTCATAGAGTTCACAGTCCTGGCAAACTGGATGGGGAGGTCCTAGAATTTATCTTTTCAAACATATCCGTGTTTTAAAAATTGAATAAATAAAACATTCAGGTTCTATTTGCAACTCAATTTTTCCTGGAGTCTTTCCCCGCTTGACTAGAACCACAATTTCTAAAGTCTGTGAGGAGTATTGATTTAGTTTAACATACTTATAAAAAGCCAATGGCTATGTCTATATAATGACAGAGTAAATTATATTTTTAATTTTAATTTCAGCTAAGTTTGTTGTTTGGAATCACATAAACTATCCCATAGGATAGTTTTAAGATTAAATGGCACAATGTTTATACAATACCTAGTACAGAGTAAGAATGCAATAATGACAGATATTAGCATTCTCATTTACAGCTATAGCAACAAGGAAGAAGAGTCACAGGCACATTTTAGGCTGCGGAGCAGTAATCTTTGGCCTTGTGTGACTAGCATGCTTCACAGTGCAAATTTAACCTATATGATAACAACTTTCACATTCTATTTTAAAATATTTCTCAGTTATTGGGAGGCCCTCTCTGGTCTATATTTGCATACATCGATTTCTCATAATAATTCTGGAAGTTATGTATTCATTTCGATGTTTTACAGACAAGGAAATTAAGGTTCCAGGAGTGAAATAATCTGGCCAAGTTTACAAGGTTAGTAAGTAGCAGAACAAGAATTCAAACCTAGACTTCTCTGACTCCAAAGTCTTTCCTTTTGCCTCTGTTGAAAGACTTCTGTTAATAAAACTGAATTTATAAAGTTGTTTTTCAAACTGTTCTTTCTTCTCGAGTCCAGAATTCCTAGAGACTCCAAGAGATGTCTGGGATTAGCTAACCACTATTCCAACAAAACCATACACCAAAAATTTTTTCTGCAGTTTGATTTTCTTACACAGAATAATTTTCCAATATTGAAAACACTGAAGGTAATTTTTGAATGACAAGAGCTTCACCTTGACAGTTTAAGGTTTGGACTGATCATATATAATTCCTTTCTCTCTCCTACTTTGTCTCTTGTATAACAGAAACCTAAGAACAAAATGCAGGAATCTCACGCTCTCTGGGCATCAGCTGAACACATCCACACCACCTTGTGACACCTGCTCTCCTGTCTCATGGTTGAAAAACTAAGGCACCTTTGGAAACCAGATCAAAATTGAGTGACAAACAAATGGAAAGTACAAAATGTCTTTTACTTAAAAATGGGAATATAGTCATGGTCAAAATTGCCACCAGCTTTACTGATATATGTCAGCTTCTAGCCTGACAAGGTAATTCTGCAGGGGAAACATGAATGGTTCAAAAGTTGATTCCCATTAGGAGAGAGATGGAAAAGCAAGCTGAGCAGTTACCCCTGAAATAAATAAAAGCATATTCTTAGGGCAGGCGTGGAATCTCCATGAAGTACAAAAATGAACAAGACTTGAAGTGCTGTTTTTTTAAGGCAGAAGATAAAATTAAATGATTTCATAGCGAATCCATGATTTTCTTAAATCACATAGTGGTAATTTTAGGGGCAAACATTCATTTAAATTCTCTGAATTTCCTTCCAATCTGATTTTTCATTTACTTTCTGATTTAAGCAATTTCTTAAGATACTTAACATTTATTCACCGATGGTACTTATTTTGTTCAATCTCTTACCTAACTGCAGAACCGTTACTATCTTTAATCTGCTCAGGACTCAGGAATTGTAGTGGAGTGAGAAGGAATACCCCCAGAACTCTTTTGTCTGGTCATTCCAATCAGCCTCACAACCTCAAGCAGAGCTGATGGAGCCAAACACATATCAATACAAATAAAACGTTGCAAGAGACTTGGCAGGTTTTCGTGTGTTGTCTGAACATTTTCCACAAAGCAATGCCAGTTCCACCACCTCTTAGCTACTCCTATTCTACTTGCAATCAAAACTCCAACATCTGGAAAGAATAATCATAATTTTTAACATGTTAGTCCTTAGAGGACTCATGAGAGAAGAGAAAATAAGAAGCTCCCAAGGATTTCCAAGTCATTTAGAAAGTTAAAGTTGTAAAAAATAATCTTTCTTTCTCTTATATTTGTAGTTGAAGAGGGAGAACAAAATTAAATATGCACAGGGAGCTGTCTTTTATTGGCATTTATCATGTCTTATAAATCTTATAGACTCTACTGGCACTGGCAGTGATAGCAAGAGTATTCTCCCAGTAAACTCTTCAAATGCTAGCTTCGGGGTGATGTCATTCTAGCTTGTTAAATCCTCTGAAATCTTAAGTGACTATGGATCGTGGTGACATTCATACCAGGAAGCAGCAAGAGGCAACAGGAAGAACAAAGACTTTGAGATCAGACAGGCCTGAGTTGCAGTCCCAGCTCTGCTTTTTTCCCTTAGGCCAATTACTGAACTTTCTGATCCTAGGTTCCCTCATCTGTAACAGAGGGACAGTGGGGATAACCCTGCAATTACAAGAAAATTAAATAGGACACTTTACAATCTAGCATAGTGCCTGAGACATACAGGTGCTCAATAAATGTTGGCTGAAATAAAATTAAATGAAAAATCTACGTGTATCAGACCCCTAAAGCTCCTTTGAAAAATAATGAAGAAGTCTGTGGTATGATGTTCAAGATTAGTACACTAAGCATAACAAGAGTTACCCCAATCTGGGTAGGAAATACCCACCAAAATATAGGAAACTCACTCTAAAGTAAAAGGATGTCAATAGACTCGGATGCACCCCTAAATTGATCACTAATAGAGCATGATGACTGAGTTCCACAGGATGAGGCCCATCCAATGTCCTTAGCTACCCTTTGTGGGCCCAAAATCTCATTTGCTCTCAAAAAATATTCCCCAGTTTTGAGAACTGGGTCACCAACACTGCTTCAAGTGCAGTGGCAGAAGAGGAGATAGTGACAGACAGCAGCCCCAGAGTTAAGCTAAGAGAAAGAGGGCAGCAGCAATAGTGGAAGCCACAGCTCACAGCCAGGAGTTCTCAGGACCCATAGGCTACAGCCAGAGAGAGACCAATAATACCACCTGGTAGAGTCAGCACAAACCACCACTGTGACTACCCATGCTTTTTGTTTACCTGCAAACGAGGACTACAGAGAGGAATCCTATTTTGTTCAGTCAATATTTATTCAGTCCAGTATAGAAGTCATGGCTTGGGTTCCACTTCTGTTATGGCTATAGTTTTATAAAAAGGAAAGTAATTCTAAGGAATTTTTGGCGTAGACAGATAGCAAAATGGATGTGAATGGACAGAGCTGAGAATGTAAACAATCCTGACCCTAGCACTTTCTTATTTTGAAGCAAGCACTTCACAGATCCTAGCTTCAGATTCCTTGACTGTGAATTAAATACAATTCTACTTGCCCTAAATGTTCCACAAAGCAATTCTAAGTTTGTAATGAGATTGTGTACTTAGAAGTTCTTGGAAAGGTGGGACACAATTTTGTCCTTGTATTTGGAAACAAAAGCAATTGGCTAGGAAGTAGGATGGAGGAAGTTCCAGCATTGGAGATAATTAAGTTTAATATACATCCAGTTTAGAACCCTCAAAGACCTTGTCATCTGGCCCAGGAGACTGACATGAAAATAACTATAATAAATTATGTAGTAGATGAGCAAACAAATTGCTACAGAAACATAGTAAGTTATGCTTGGGAGGCCATTGAAGTAGTGACATATAGGTAGGAGTTTGCCAACAGAATGAGTGTGGAGGATGCGTGTGTGCAGGTAGGAGGGGTAGGACCCTCCAGGTAAAAAAGACCATGTGAGCAAAGGCAGACAGGCATAAAAGCACATGATGTTTGGGGGTCAGCAGTATTCTTGTTTGGCCACAGCCTAAGACACATGAGAAGGAGTAGAAACTGGAAAATTAATCTAGGATCAGAGTGCAAAACCATACTAAGGAATTTGACCTTTTTTTGTTAGGCAACAAGAATGTCACTCAAGGTTGTTAAGCAAGGAGAGTGACATAATCAGATTCCTGTTTCAGAGCGCCCACTCCAGCAGCAGTGAGCAAAACAAATGGGAGACAATTACAAAGGGCCTTCTGTATATTGCCAAATATGTATCATTGAAGTGCTTTGCTCCAGGAGGCCAAGAAGAGTGGTGTCTTGTTATCTCATTGGATACACAGCGCCTAACATGGTGCTTGGCTTATGGCTGGGCTTCATAAATATTGAATATTTGTTGAATTAATTCATTGCTATTGGAATGACTGTGGAGACTGTTCGCAGATGTACTTTAACCTTATTTAACCCTCAATGCTGCAATTTGTGACACTATTTTCACATATTTATATCCTTGTCATCTTTGTATTCCCAACACCTGGCTCACTCTCTAGCATAGGACAGGAGCTCAATAAACCCTAATGAACTGGACTGAATACAAGATCATTCATAAAACCTGCCCAGTGGACACAGGGAGTGAGAACTGTTGATCTTTAACAAAATTAAGGTGTCCAAATTATTACTGGCACATTTCATTTTGACCTGAATTTGCAAAACAGGTAGGTCCATTCTTGAAAAGTAAAATAGCTACCCTCCAAAAACCATATATATGTTTTTACCGATATGTATGCCCTATGAATACAAAAATGTGACAAATCAGTTAACCAGACAATGGCAGAAGCCCATTACTGACCCAGTGGACTTCAAAAAGTGAATGAGCTTTGACAGTGCTTTAATTTCCAAAGTGTGATGAAACCATTAAATTCAGAGAGGGAAAATCAGTGAGCCTATGAAAATAATTATTAGTAACATTTTTTGCCATTTTTGTAAGTCAAAAATAACCTAATAGTAATTCCACATAGATCAAGCTAAGGTTTGTTCTATACAGGTCTATCATGTTTTTTTGAATCACTCTTCATGACATGTCCAAATGAGTTCAAAGACAAAAAAATAGACACTGGTCTTTCTTGCTGTATGTGTAAAACAAAATTGACAATGTTAAGAAGCTTATTACATGTTTCTAAAATTTATTAGCAACGTTAGGTAGATTAAGGTGCCAAGGCAAATTTTATTTTTGATAAATACTTTTTAAACTTTTTAAAACTTTCAATAAAATGTTCATGTAGGGCTTCTCTGGTGATGCAGTGGTTGAGAGTCCACCTGCCGATGCAGGGGACACGGGTTCGTGCCCCGGTCCGGGAGGATCCCACATGCCGCGGAGCGGCTGGGCCCGTGAGCCATGGCCGCTGAGCCTGCGCGTCCGGAGCCTGTGCTCCACAACGGGAGAGGCCACAACAGTGAGAGGCCCGCGTACCGCAAAAAAAAAAAAAAATGTTCATGTAAGCTAACAATTCTGACAGGTCATTTCTACACAGGACCAAATCTAACAGCCAGTAATTTGAACATGCCATCAAAGCAGTGATTCACCATTACATGTTTTTGCTGAATTCAGTCAAATTTACTTGCATGTGTGGACACAACCATATTGTGGGAGAGACTTGCAAATGATATTAATCAAGACTTACTGAATACTAAAATGGGTTGCCCCAGAAGGCAATTGACTTGGCAAACAAATAAGATAATTTGTAAACAAATAGAGCTTAGTAATCCAAGAATTGCTGCTGGAACAAAGAACCCATCAGTTAAAAAAATATAAACACAATGCCAGGGAATAAGCACTTTGGTTGGTTACAAGAAATATTTCCAACATTCAGGAAGAGACATGTTAAATATAAGAAATAAGAGTAGACAAACAGAGTAGACATACATGTCCCCAATGAACAAAAGGAAAGCAAAACTGACCATAGCCAAAAGGTGTCTTCCCCTCTGTCTTAGTCTACTCAGGCTGCTATAACAAAATACCTTAGACCAAGTGGTTTAAACAATAGACATTTATTCCCCACATTTCTGAGGCATGGGAAATCCAAGATCAGAACGTCAGCAGATTCAGTGTCTGTGAGGGCCTCCTTCTTGGCTTGCAGGTGGCAGCCTTCTAGCTATGTCCTCATATGGTCTTTCCTCAGTGCCTGCACCCAGAGGGAGAAAGATCACTCTCTTCCTTTTCTTCTAAGGCCACCAATCCCATCATGACAATTCTAATCTAAACTTAATTACTTCTCAAAGGTCCCACCTCCAAATACCATCACACTGGGGATTAGAGTTTCAACATTTAAATTCTGAGAGGACACAAACATTCAGTCCATTAACACCTGTAAATCCCTAAATTTCACCAGTAGCAATTCTTTCTGTCATGTTAAGTTCCAGTGCCTTCTGTCTAGAGGTCCTTTAAGAAATATTCTTACCTGGAAGAGGCTGGAGGCTATATATGAGAACACAGAGTGCCTACGTTAGGGACACAGGAATGAAATGCTAACAGGCACAAAAAGAGAACTTAGGGTCACTGAAGATAATGAACTCACTTCCCATCATCTACACTGATAAATCATAAAAATAACATATACCAAAAATATTCCAACCAATTCCTAAAACAATGCATTATGTAACTCAGGAATGACCATTGTAGGAATCTGCACTAGGATCTATCTTCTGACTAAGTACTCACGCACCCATTAAGAATTGCTTCTTTGTTTGTGTTGGTCTTATGGGTCCCAGAGACACAAGCCCTACTGGCTTTCAGAGCGAGATATTTTGGGAGTCTGCCCTTCTGAGAGGAATTTTAAAAGCTAGGGCCCTGGATGTGGGGTTCAAACCCTTCACTCCTCAGAGAGAAGCTGGGAGTTGGGGTTCCCTCCCAATTGTATGGTGCTCTGCTGACAGTGGGTTTCATGACAAGAGTGTGCCTCAGCCTTTCCTATGTGTTTCTGTGTGGGCATTTTCTCAGTCGTCAGATGTGTAGGAGTCACCCAGCTTGTTTCTGGATCTCCTTCAGAGGGAATCACTCCACGCATAGCTGTACATTCACTGTGTCCATGGGAAGAGTGGAGCTCAGGAGCCTCCTGTGTTGCCATCTTGGATGACTCTCTTCGTGAACTCCAGCATGAGATATTCTTAATGAAATCAGATATTTTACCAATAAAAAAAAAATGAAAACGTTTTCACAACAAACCACTTTACATATACTTGAACTTTTCTGGTAATGTGGCATGATGTATTTTTTTCTTTAATGGAATTGAAAATTGGAAAATATAAAACTTTTTAAATGATAAAAATGAACTTATATACAAAACAGAAATAGACTCACAGATATAGAAAACAAACTTATGGTTACCAAAGGGGAAAGTGGAAAGGGATAAATTAGGAATTTGGGATTTACACACTACTATGTTTAAAATAGGTAACTATCAAAGGCCTACTGTGTAGCACAGAGAACTATAGTCAATATTTTGTAATAACCTATAAGGGAAAAGAATCTGAAAAAGAATAGATATATATATATGTTTAACTGAATCACTTTGCTGTACACCTGAAGCTAATACAACACTGTAAATCAACTATACGTCAATTAAAAAATAAATAAACAGATAAATAAATAAAAATACAGAAAGAATATTCATCCATAGTACCCTACCAAAGATAAATAGAATTAATATTTCAATGTACTTCCTTTGGGTTTTTTCCTTATGTATATTTTACATATAGAGTCCAGATTTTTCTGAATCCAAGTCAAATAACATTTCAGTGAACATACGTAAGACTTTTATTTTCTCTATTGTTTGTTCTTTATTTTATTTTATTTTACATCTTTATTGGAGTATAATTGCTTTTCAATGGTGTGTTAGTTTCTGCTGTATAACAAAGTGAATCAGCTACATGTATACATATATCCCCATATGCCCTCCCTCTTGCGTCTCCCTCCCACCCTCCCTATCCCACCCCTCTAGGTGGTCACAAAGCACCGAGCTGATCTCCCTGTGCTATGTGGCTGCTTCCCACTAGCTATTTTACATTTGGTAGTGTATGGACTTGAGGACAAGGGAAGGGGGAAGGGTAAGCTGGGACAAAGTGAGAGAGTGGCAGGCACATATTGTTTGTTCTTTAAATATTATTTCCTTAGGATATATTCCCAAGAGAGGGAGAAGCATATGAAGCCAGGAGTAAATATGAGCCATGAAAAAAGAATGGATCAAAACATGATGTGTATTACCAAGGTGTCTTTCAAAAATGTAGGCAATTGCCTCTTCCACTCCTTCCTTAAATATTAGAATATTATCACTTTTTAATCTTTATGCGTTTAATAGGTGAAAATGAAGCCTCATTCTTGCTTTAGTTTTTATTTATTTGATTATTTGCTGTACGAATGATTATTCCACATGTTTACTGGTTGTTCATGTTTCTTCTTTTAAGTTTTTTCTGTTCATGACCTTTAACCAACCACTACTGAGATCTCAGAACTTTTATCACCAATTTCTATACACCCTGGATATACTAAGAATTATACTGCTTTATCATATTTGTTATAAATATCTTCCTATTTTTATTATTTTCTTTAAGTACATAAAGATATTTTAAATATTTGTGTATTCAAATTTGTAAAACTTCCCATTTTCTAACACAATATATTTCAAAAAAGAAAAGTTACCTTACCCCCAACTCATTTGGGGTGACCCCTGAGGGAATTTGGGTTCAGAGAGATTAAGAAATGTGTTTGATACTATATATAAAATAGATAAATAACAAGGACCTACTGTATAGCACAGGGAGCTATAATCAATATCCTATAATCTATAATGAAAAAAATCTGAAAAAGAATGTATATATGTGTAACTGAATCACTTTGCTGTATGTCTGAAACTAACTAGTTCATTCTTTTTTATTGTTGAGGAACAGTCCCTTATATGGATATACCACAATCTATTCCCTTGGTGATGGAAATTTGCATTATTTCTATTTGGGGGCTATTATGAATAAAGCTGCTAAGAACAGCAACAACAAAAAAAGTAAAGGCATGTTCTTAACATATGTAATGCGAGATCTTGTTTTCTTTGACTGGGAAGGAGTAATAAATCCTAAGATATGACCTCTGCAGGATGAGGTTCAAACAGAAGAGTCCAAAGCATGGAATAGAATAACAGCCATCTTCCCAGATCAGTCGGTTAACTAAAAGGAATCACTCAAAACCAGAGAAAAAATGCATGTCTAGTACTTTCCAAACCTAAGAATCTCACGACTATTTTTTCTGGGAAATCTTGCCCTTCCAAAAGACCACAAACCACTTCTAGGCCTTCATAACAGTAGTGATATTATGCCAACCAAGCTTTGAAATTCACAGTATATAAATACAAGGTAATAATCACAGTGGGGCAACCACACACCACTATCACTATGCTTACTCAATTGATTAACAGGAAGAAGACAAAGCTATTCTAGAGATAAGGCCATTTTATTTTTCTAACTGAAATATATTGCTGCCTTCTCCCTTGTTACTTCCACTTATTAAAATCATTCAATAGCTAGATCCTTGCCCCTTCCTCTGTCAAATTTTCCATGATCACTCTGTTAAATACAATCTCTCCTTCTTGTGACTGTCTTATTGTGTATCCTACCTATGTGGCCCTATCATAGAACCTTATTTTATAATTATTTCTACACTTGGCTTGACCCCTCCTTCTTATCATACCCCACCATTACCACCACCACCTTCATCAATACTAGATTGTAGCAATGACATCTTAAAAGATTTTATAGTCCTTGAACATAGTAAATACTGACAAAATATTTTCTGTTCAGGTGAACAGATAAAATTTTTTAATGCACAGTTTCTTTTGCTATTTCCTCAAGCATCTAAATAGAAAATATAAATTTAGCAAATGACAAAACTAATTCCTTTAGGACAAATAGTTCTCATAGTAATTTTCTGTGACCACAGTCACTGTTAAGTTACTATTAATCATAAAAGGATTCAGGGATTGATTTCTTCTCTAGTCCTATATCTTCTTTAGGAGTGTACTCCACTTTACTATGGTGAATGAATACAGAAGGCAAAATTTCTATAGAAATGAGCTATAGAACAGACATATACATGAAAATGACTCACTCAGCTTGGTAAATGTTTGAAATGAGCATGCTCGTCTTTCAACCTTTCCCTGACCTTCAATCTTGCTTATCATCGACCTTCCTTAAGCTTTGAAGGTAAGTCATTCTTCTGCCCTATATCCAGATCACACTTTATTTCAGCTTTCTGGGTCCTTGGAGAAACAGAGTTCTCTTCTGATTATAGCCAGATCCCCAGGTCCTTCTTCATTATTTTAGGTTTTAAACTTCTAGAAGTCAATAGAACTTTAATTCTCCTTAACACTTCCTGAGAAGATTCTTTATTTTATGACCTTATGACCCCAGTCAGCTTACCTGATTATTCTTCTTTAAACTTTTATTTATTGAGCTACATGCTCAGTACTAGAGAAACAATGGTATGCATTGAGATATAGTTGCTGTCTTAGCAGACCTAAGAATAATAGGAAAGGCATACAATTAACAAGTCTAAAAAGATGAGTTAGTGAGAAATTAATTGATGCCTTAATTTTTTAATTTATATGTATATATATTTTGTTTGTCTGTCTGTTTCTGTGGACTCACCGGCAAAACTTATGTTGATCTTCCTTTTATGGGAGCAGACTTCTGTGTTCCAGAGTTTGCAGCTGTTTGTCTACAAACAAAGATTGATGTTTATTTGAATGTGTAAGCCAAGTAAAAAAAACAAGGCCAGATGAGCTGAGAGGGTGATAGACACAGAAACTGATGCTTGGCAGAAAAGAGGCAATAGTCAAGCCCCAAAGTTTGGAGTGGGGAATAGCCATGGAGGGAATAAGGAAGGAAAGAAGAGAGGTGATTACAGCCAGTTCATACCCAACACCCTGGATGTGGCAGAACACCTAGATGGAGGTGGATACAAGAATACCTAAGAATGTTGGCAATAAGCACCTCAGACTCAAAGACAGCATGGCAGGAAGTGGGTAACAGCAGAGTCTCTGCCTTTGAAAGGACCACAGGAAGTCTGGAACAAGAGCCTCTCAGGGGTGACCATAAGAAACCCCTGATCTCTCCCCCATTTGTCCTGTACTGCATAAGCCCAAGGGCCCTGACTCAACCCAAAGGAAGAACAAGGAATCTCAAAAGAATATCTGAAACTGTATCTCTTGTCAACCTTGGAAAAGGAACTAGAAACTAGACTTTTAACAAAGAGAAATATGATATTTCTTACAAACTGAATGTCACAACCAATTCACAATCATTTGTTATACAAGTAATTACAACAAATTGTGTGAAGTGATCTAAGTGTCCGGTCTTGACCAGTCTATCCCAGACTCTCTCCAAGTCTCTCTCTCTCCATTTTGAGCCCTATTTCTTCACAACTCCCCCCTCGCCCGTCTCACCAGTCCATGGAGCTGTCAGAATTTATTTCTGCCAGTCCCAGTATAGATTTTAAATACTTGTTCAGTTCCTTCTTCCTGCCTTGGTACAACGTCCCCTTGTCCATTAGTAGAATTAATAAACAACTCTTATTTGTTTTCATATTGAGTTGTTTGTTAATTCTAACAAGGGAACACAGCTTTTCATACACAAGACCAAAGAAAGGTCTTTTTCTTACTTGAAAAATCTTTCCCTTTAGGGTTGAGCACCTAGTATGTTGAACACAGACTTTGTAAGGTGTACACATAAAGAAATGAAGGAGAAAGAGGATACAAATGCAACTGGCCAAATCAGACAAATTAGCCCTGGTGAGCCATGAGGTAGCAAATATTACAGCCAAATAACCTTAAATTCTATGGCAAAGCTAAAACCTCATATTTGTATGCATACAACTCTCCTTAACAGTTTGAAGTCCCCAATTAGTCCACAACATTTCTAATAAAAGAAAATTTGTCTTCATAGTTACCCCAAAAGTATCCATAATGATGTAATCCAATGGCCATCCATTATTACAACTTGTTTCATTAGCAGTGCCCTAAAATGGTAAACTCTTCATGTAATTGCCTGTCAACCAGCCATCTATCATGGTAAACCCTTTGCTTAAATTCAGTTAACTACTGACACATCTTGCCATGCCACTTTGAAATATTTTTAATCCAGGCTTTCCAAAGAGTTTAAGAAACATTGTAATTTTCATTTAATCAAGGGTTGTTCATGAACTGGGCTCTAATAAAATTTTCTTCTTGGCAACATTTAAATGCAGGAAATTTAGGAACACCACATTAGCCAGTATGGAAATTATTTTTAGATCACCCATTTAACCTCTTTTTTTAAAAAGTATAAAACTAGGGCTTCCCTGGTGGCGCGGTGGTTGAGAGTCTGCCTGCCGATGCAGGGGACACGGGTTCGTGCCCCAGTCCGGGAAGATCCCACATGCCGCGGAGCGGCTGGGCCCGTGAGCCATGGCCGCTGAGCCTGCGCGTCCGGAGCCTGTGCTCTGCAACGGGAGAGGCCACAGCAGTGAGAGGCCCATGTACTGCAAAAAAAAAAAAAAAAAAAGAAAAAAATATATAACTAAATTTATTTTCATCAGGGTGTGAATGACCATTAGGATTTACCCTCCAAGGATGTCTACATTTTAAAAGAGGAATTTGATATAAATGACCTTCAAATTAGTGGGTGGGTTGATGTGGCATCAGAAATTCAGGAGCCCCACTACTTCCTCCAGCAGCTGGGAGAAGCAGAGTCGTGCTTGTCATCCCAGCGGAGAGGCTCCAGCCCCTGTGCTGTTTTGGCGGGCCTTCGCTGCACTCTCATTCAAGTGCCATCTCTTGAACATCCCCTCACAGAAATGAATTGGTGTTTTCTGGTACAGAGGGGATGTTAAATGGGGGGGAAGGGGGCACGGCCTGCACACAGACGGGCACAGCTACGAAACCTCATCTCTGCCGTGTAGGGTGGGGAAGTTGGGGGAAGATGCCTCCTTCAGCAGGAGCCGTGTCAGCATCCAAACTGGTGAAAACCAGTGAAGGTCAAACACTGGCCAAGGGGGGCAGCCTGTGAAGCCAGGAACACCGCCCTCCTCATTGGGATCCACCACCCCACGGGTACCTGTTGGCATGCAAATTCTTTATATAACAAGATATGGGATGATAAGTAAATCAAATAGGCACCGTTTATCCTTTCAGCATTCAGCCAAAGGCCTCTTCTGTGTGCCATCTATGGGGGACATGATGTAAGATGATAAAAAGACATTTCTATTACGTTAGAATTTTGTAGGTGCTCACACGTGTGTTATCTAACTGAATTCTTGAAACAAATCTATGCAGAATACAGCCTAATGCCCATTTAGAGGGGGAAAACTGAGGCTCCGGGAGGGAGGGTGTCTTAGGTCATGATAAATGGCAACGCTTAGGCTAAAGGCCATTCGTTCATTCACTCATTCATTCATAGGGTGGTTGGAATTTTTCAGAACTGGTTTTGATATAAATCTGTCATCTTTTAGAAAGGACTGGCTGTTGAGGGCAGAGGATCCAGGGGCCTGTGAGAGGAAAGAATGTTTATTTCATTGACGTGGTCTCCCCAGGACAGTGACTGCTCTCATAGATGCAGAGGGAGGCATAGAAGTTAGAAGAGAGAATTTTACCTCCTTCAAACTGTGCTTTTCCCTTTTCCTCAGCTCCCAGTGGTCTGGAGCCTGATCACACTGGGGAAACCGAAGCAGCCAGCAGCCACCAGTCACACTGGCACTGGGCTCCCATTGTACACTCTCATTTCATCTCCACAACATCTCCATGAGTAGCATTAAAACCCCCATTTTACAACTGAGAAAAGCAGGAGAGGAACGGGAAGTTGAGGCCTGCTGCACCCTGGTCCCTGCTCTACAGGTCACCAGGAGCACTGACCCATTACTGGGGCTGCCCACCACCCTGCATTTCCCTCCTTCTATCCTCCCACTGTCGTGGTTCTAGTTCACCCAGACCCTGATTTTCTCTTTCCTGCATTTCTGCAATAGTTCCATTTGACATTCTTTTTTAAAATGTGTGTATACATTTAGTGAGCACCAGCAGTGTTCCAGGCTCCGTGCTGGACATCAGGGAGAGAGTGATAAGCATGAGTTAGTGCCTGCCATTCTAGCTAGGGACACAACAGGAGAACAGGTGACCCTACATGAGGATAAGCGCTGTAGCAGGGAGAAATCCAGGTGCAGCGTGAGTGCAGAACAGATGCACCTGGTCCAGCTGGGGGAGGGAGGGAAGGTGGCACTCATGGGCCAAGCCAGGCTGGAGTCCTCCATGATGAGTCCAAGTCAACCATCTTCCTAACAAGCCCTTATGAGAGTCCTTTTGAAAATGAAAACCCAAGCAAACTACTCCTCAAAACCCTTCTGTGGCTCCCTATCACTCAGAGAACAAAGGACAGGCCCCTTAGTGAGGCCCACAAAGTTCTCCATGTTCTGACCTCCTCTCCCACTAGGTCCCAATGTATCTACGTGTCTGTCTCCTCCAGAAGGGAAGCACCTGGAAGGCAGCCTATGTGCAGTTTAGTTCTCCATACCCTAGGCCTGGAACTGGACTACTCTATAATAGGCACTCGATGTCTTTATTAAAAGCATGAATACATTCCTGAGTTCTGAGTCCTTGCCCAAAAGAGAAGGCCAGTTTGGTTTTCTCTTGTGTCTCATGGTAGGAACTGACCGAGCCCCCCACAATTTTGGTCAATGAGGGGAGAAGAGGGGTTTAATAAGGAATGAGGCATGTGACTCCCAGGAATGCAGCTCTAGCACCCCTATTTCCTATGGAGAGCCCCATGAGCTCCATAGAGAGTTCTCCATAAGTCTTGGCACAGAGGAGTCCCAGGTCAGTTGACATGTCCCCCCAGCACAGGGTCCATGGAAATTCCTTTGTGTGACCTGTCCCTCCCCCAGTTCTCTGCTTTTCATCCCTAGGAGCCCCAGCTCCTGGCACAGTCCTCTTTGCATACCAAGCATTTAGAACATTCTGTGTGAATGTTGAACACTCTACACTTCCCACCAGGATGGAGTTTATAATTGAGACAAATTCTCCTCTACTAATTTTCAAAGAGAAAAGAAGAAATGCACTTCAAGCAAGAAAGTTGGGTGTCTGGGAAGGTTTCCAGCCAGGAGATTTCTTTTTTTTTTCTTTTGTAACCTTTTGACCTCCTTCACCATTTAACCTCTTTTCTTTTGCTATTTCTTTGTGAGATGGCAGAGATAATAAGAGAAGAAAAAAAGAAGAAGAGGAACCACTGAGTCAATGAGTACTACAGGCAGGCACTGTTCTGGGCTTTACCCCATTTAATCCCCATCAGGATCCCTCTTCAAGGAAAGGAACATCATCCTCTTTTACAACTGAGGAAATTCAGGCTCAGGGCCTGAAGTAGATTGATTGCCCAATGTCAAAGTGAGAAGTCCAGTGTCATTAATTTGACTGGTTCCTTCTCATTTAGTCATCTAGTAAGTGATTGGAACAAGGATTTGAAAACCCGCTTATCTGACTCCAAAGCTTAAATATTCCACTGTTCTGATTAGTCACAGTGGGCTGCCTTGGGAAACAATCACTTAACTCTAGAAACTTCTGTAATTTACCAGATATTTGACTTTAAAAGAGACTTCATCATTTTCCTATCTAGAATTAATCGAATCCTCCAATATCACCTCCACATCATTTCTTGCCCAATAAAAAACACATATCCAAAGAACCTATTTTTTACCAAAAGTTTTGAAAATCCCATAACTATCCCAAAAAAACACAAAAGTCATTGTCCTGAATATGTCTTTTAGAGAGTGTTGGCAAACTCTAAGCTGTCACCAGAAAGCAGACACATCTGTGTTATGAACAGTCTCCTAGAACTATTTGTCACTGATAACAGAGGCTTCCATAATAAATAGCTGGAAAGCACTCTTAGACTATAAAGTATGACATAAATACTGACTGACAGTAAAACAAAACCATGCCAAACTGCAATAGGATGGTCGTTATGAATTATATAAGCAAAAATAGATAAAGCAGAGTCAGCTACACTTCTCTATATCCTTACAAACTTCAAGTGGACTAACAAAGACTGTTAGAAAAAAGAAATTTTAAAATTCATGTCCTTCTAGAAGCCTTTAAATAAGGCTCCTTTGTTCTTACAAAAAGTGAGATGAGACGATGTTTGGAATCTAGATTTTACTGGCTAGAAAGGTGAGGCCCTTTGTGTTACATAAGGCAGCTGCACCTTGAGAAAGGTGTTCAGGAAGAAAGTCAAGGCACACCATTTGACCCAAATGTTTAAAATTTTCCAGAGCTTGGTCATCCCTGGTGGCGCAGTGGTTAAGCATCCGCCTGCCATGGGCTTCCCTGGTGGCGCAGTGGTTGAGAGTCCGCCTGCCGATGCAGGGGACACGGGTTCGTGCCCGGGTCCGGGAAGATCCCACATGCCGCAGAGCGGCTGGGCCCATGAGCCATGGCCGCTGAGCCTGCGCGTCCGGAGCCTGTGCTCCGCAGCGGGAGAGGCCACAACAGTGAGAGGCCTGCGTACTGAAAAAAAAAAAAAAAAAAAAAAAGAATCCGCCGCCAATGCAGGGACACGGGTTCGAGCACTGGTCCGGGAAGATTCCACATGCTGCGGAACAACTAAGCCCGTGCACCACCACTACTGAGCCTGTGCTCTGGAGCCTGTGAGTCACAACTACTGAGCCTGTGTGCCACAACTACTGAGCTTGCGCGCCTAGAGCCCAAGCTTCGCAACAGGAGAAGTCACCGCAATGAGAAGCCCGCGCACCACAATGAAGAGTAGCCCCCGCTCGCCGCAACTAGAGAAAGCCCGCACACAACAACGAAGACCCAATGCAGCCAAAAATAAAATAAATATATTAAAAAAAAAATTTTTCCAGAGCTTCTCACATCTGTTAAACCACTTGGATTCTTTATAAGATCCTAAGAGACCAAGGATTTATATTTTTCAAGTTCTTTTAATAGACAAGAGTGGAATGAGAAACAGAGTTCTTTCCATTTTTTATGAGAGCTTGCCATAAGCCAAAACAAAGCCAGACAGCCCGTCAGACAAGCCATCCATTTCCCAACATGGCTGCTTTCTGAGCAAGGAAGGCACTGCATTTAGAGATAAAATATAAACCCAACTGCTCTCCTCAACATTCTACACACATATATTTATTCACTTAAGGACTATTTATTAAACATCAACCATGTACCAGACACCATGTCAGTTGCTGGGGATACAGCAGAAAACAGCCTTTATCTTAATGACTCAGTATTCTGTTACCATCTCTATTTTCCGAAGAGAAGGCTGAGGTTCAGGGGAGTTAGGTACCAGCCCAAAGTCACACAGGGAGTGAGTCCCAAGCCTCACCTGCCTCCTTACAGGCCGTGTTCCCTCTAAGTAGAACATAAGGATGCCCCACAGTTCACTTCTCTCCTGTGGTTGATCTCCAGACCGAAGTGGACACTGTACTCCACATCTCAGACACTGAAGGAGCTCTGGATGGAAGAAAGACAAAGGGAAGCACCAAACATGTGGACCTCTCCTGCAAATGAATAAATTCGCTATCCTGCAAATTAAGTTGTTCTCAGTGCTAACTACTCAAATATTCCACAAACACAAAAAAGCAACCTTCACATCTGAATTCTGCTTTCTGCTCTGTTAGGCATCCTTCCACTTCTGCTCCACATTCTATGTCCTATAAGCCTCAGAGAGCCTGGATCTCCCCAATCCCTAGCATAAAATGTATCTTTCCAGTCATTTTTTTCATAGCATTTAACACAATACATAATTATATACATATCTGTGGGTTTGTTTATCTGTCTCATTAAAATGCAAGCTCCACCAAGGACCATAGTCCCTTTTTCCTAAAGTGACTAAATATAGCAGTCACTTTATTATTTATTATAGTCACTTTATTTATTTTCTAGTTGTAGACAATAAATATTTGCTAAATTACTGAATGAATGAATGAATGACTATAACCTATATTCTGAAGCTATAACCAAATATTACCTGCACCAAATCACCTATTTAACATTATATGTACCTTACCCCCAGAGGCAAAGATACTCTTTTACATCTCAACTTTTGTGTTTTTCCATGACTATCACCTTCTAATGTATGAAATAATTTACTTATTTAATATGTTTATCATTTATGGTCTGTTCTCCTTAACAAAAATATAAACTTTACAAGGGAAAGGATGGCAAAGGCCAAGAATTATGTCTGGCTCATAGTAGACGCTCAGCAAGTATTTGTTAAATGAATGAATGAAAACCTCTCTGTTAACTTCTTAATATTAAGCATTCAAGGATACATGGTTTCCTTAAATTATGGGATATATATGAATTTAATTTCTGTGACCCTCAGTTTCCTTGTGGGCCTTGGACTAACCGAAATCTAAGAAAAAAAATTCAATAATCAAAAATATTCACTTATATACATATGATTACAAGTATTAAGGCAGAAAAACTAATTAGCACATTTTTAAGAGGTGTTCAACAGAATGGGTTTTCAGTAGATTATCCAGGATTATCAACAACTTCTAACTCACAAAAATCTAAATTAATTGAGGTCTTAATGTTTAGGTGTCTTTTCTTCCATATTCCTTCAAAGAAATTGAAGTTTGGAAGAGGCTTTGTATTGTCAAAAATCTCATGTGAGGATATAGACTTTGCTATGTGCCCTGATGAATGAATCAATTCAACAAGTATTTCTTGAAAGTGTAATTTATGCTTTGTACCATGTTAGGCATGGTGAGGTGTCAAAGTAAAAATGCTATTTGCAGGAAACATTCACTATCTTTTACTGGGGACATGAGGCACACTCACAAAACAACAGAAAACAGAAAAAAAAACCCTGTCTATCCAGAGCAAGGGTATAATAATAGGTAGAGTTAGTGCTATGGGAGTAGAAATAGGCAAGAATCAGTGGGAATCAAAATATTCAGACAAGATCCTAGGGAGAAGGTTGTTTTGGGGTTTTTTTAAGAATATGAGGTACTAGTCATCCGCATAGGGATGTGTACTGCCTGGACTAATCAAACAGCACTAATAGAAGCTTTAATATTATTTAGATAATCATTAATCTATCAAAGAATCTAACAGCCCCCCTCCCTCTTTCCATGGGCTTGAACTATCTTAAACAGTTTTGAATAGTCTTGAGCCGTTTGGATGCTAGTTCTTTAACTTTGCTGCTAATTCCACATTTCCTGTAAGGCACTCTTAAAAGATCATAAATAGGTCAATGGCAATAAAATTGTATCCATCTGTCAAGAGAAGTTTCCATTTAATGAGAACACAAACTGCATCATCGACAAAGAATCCAAAATACTTAAGGAAAATCAGCATGGAATCTGTAGCCAAACTTCCCCAGTGGTTGATGAGAGAACGAAGGAGAAAGATAAAGTTATGGAGCCTATTTTGATATCTATATATACATATAATAAAGACTATTTTCTATCAATATAAAAATAATAGAAAGATTTTTAACTATTTTCTCTTGCTTCATTTTTATTAAAGTTTGCTTCAAACTGCACTTAAGCCTGCCTAATCCTTCTCAATCCCACTAGTAAAGACATCAGAAATCCTGATGTTTTTTGAACTTTAGCTCTAGAGTATTCCTTAAGTCCTAGCTTAAGAAATGATCTTTCATCTTATCTCTTGACTAATGTTTCTGCTATTTCTTCAATCACCTTTCCTGTAAAAACCACAAAATTTCTAAATTAAATCCACTTCTGAAAAAGCCAAACCTTCCTTTCTTTAGAAATGCATTCAAATAACACACACAAGCCCATGTTCTTACTTACAGACAAGTAAGCCTGTAAGCAAGTAACTGGAAAAAAATAAGAGAAATATATTATGCTAGACAACTCTAAAGCCTACAGGACAGGGGAAGAAAGCACCACAAAAGTGGTTATCCTTCATTCTGGGAAAAGGGTCAGGAAAAACCACCTAGAGATAATGAGAATATTTAACAGAAGAAGAAGACCTACTTCAGGTAAGTCACTCTTTACAAGGAAATGGAGGGGAAGAGAGGAGACATGAGCCAAAGCATGGTTTCAATTATCATTTGTGAATTAAAATAGCACCATATGTGGAATTGACTGCTACATTGTTGCTGACAGTGTTGTTCTTTCCATCACTGTGACTCTGTGTTATCTGTATAAAATCCTTCAAAACATCATTGCTGGCCTTGTTGTTAGTCTTTCATATATCATTAGTCCATGTAAAAATTGGTAATGGTATTTTGGAAGTCCTATCACGTTTTTAAATACACAAATCTTATGATTCAGCCATTATTTTTCAAGGAATCCATCTTAAAGAAATAGGATCATGGCTGAATAAGCATACATGAACAAAAAACTTGTAGTGTATTGCAAATGTTTAAACATAAAGTTCTTATTGTACTGTATCTAATTTTAACTCAAAGATTTGGAGCATGAAGAACTGCAAGTAATATCACAAATGCTCTCCTTTCTCTCCACGCACCTACACCAAGAGCCCTCTCAGACATTTAGAGATACTTCTGTGGCTCCACCACATATAAAATAGCTAACACACTAGCAAAAGGATAGTATATAAATCCCCCTTACCCCTGGCAACCACAATTCTACTCTCTGATTCTATGAGTTTGACTATTTTAGATACCTCATATAAGTGGAATTATGTAATATTTGTTTGTAGTCCCACTTGTCTAATTTTGCTTTTCTTTTTCTTTTTTTTTTTTTTTGGCCTGTGCTTTTAGTGTCCTATCCATTAAAGCATTGTAAAGACCAATGTCATAAAGATTTTCTTAGAAGATTTCTTCTAAGAATTACATAGATTCAGATCTATGGATAAGTCTTTAGTCCATTTTGAGTTGATTTTTGATTATGAAAAGAGTAGTCTTTTCAACAAATGGTGCTAAGACAACTACATTCGAAAGAGCGAAGTTGAACCCCTTTCTCACACCATACACAAAAACTAACTTAAAATGGATTGAGTTCCAGTGCAAAGCCCTCACGAGGCCGAGGAGGTGCAGCACTTTCCCCGAGAGCGTGGTGAGTGGGACGCAGTGCCTGTCTCTTCTCCATCAACAGATAAGAGAATTGAGACAAGGAAATTATATGCCCTGCTCGACATAAATACAACTGGATATAAACTTCAGGCGGGCAAAGTACATCATCCGTCTCATTCACTCCTGTATCTTCAGCATCTAATACTGTTCCAGGCATATGAAGACCTTCAAGATGGCAGAGGAGTAAGACATGGAGATCGCCTTCCTCCCCACAACAACATCAGAAATACATCTACACGTGGAACAACTCCTACAGAACACCTACTGAACGCTGGCAGAAGACCTCAGACCTCCCAAAAGGCAAGAAACTCCCCACGTACCTGGGTAGGGCAAACGAAAAAAAGTAAAAACACAGACAAAAGAATAGGGACAGGACCTGCACCACTGGGAGGGAGCTGTGAAGGAGGAAATGTTTCCACACACTAGAAGCCCCTTCGCGGGCAGAGACTGCGGGTGGTGGAGGGGGGGAGCTTCGGAGCCATGGAGAGGAACACAGCAACAGGGGTGCAGAGGGCAAAGCAGAGAGATTCCCACACAGAGGACCAGTGCCGACCAGCTCTCACCAGCCCGAGAGGCTTGTCTGCTCACCTGCCGGGGCGGGCGGGGCTGGGAGCTGAGACTCCGGCTTCGGTCAGAGCGCAGGGACAGAACTGGGGTTGGCGGTGTGAACACAGCCTGAAGGGGGATAGTGCGCCACAGCTAGCTGGGAGGGAGTCCAGGAAAATGTCTGGACCTGCCTAAGAGGTAAGAGAGCATTGCTTCGGGGTGCGTGAGAAGAGGGGATTCAGAGCACCACCTAAACGAGCTCCAGAGACGGGCTTGAGCCGTGGCTATCAGCGCGGACCCCAGAGACGGGCATGAAACGCTAAGGCCGCTGCCGCAGCCACCAAGAAGCCTGTGTGCGAGCACAGGTCACTATCCACACCTCCCCTCCCGGGAACCTGTGCAGCCCGCCACTGCCAGTGTCCGGTGATCTAGGGACAACTTCCCTGTGAGAAAAAAAGGCGCGCCTCAGGCTGGTGCAACGTGATGCTGGCCTCTGCAGCCACAGGCTCACCCCGCATCCCTCCCCTCCCTCCCCCAGGCCTAAGTGAGCCAGAGCCCCTTAATCAGCCCCTCCTTTAACCCCCTCCGGTCTGGGTGGGAACAAACGCCCTCAGGTGACCTACAGGGAGAGGTGGAGCCACATCCAAAGCTGAGCCCCTGGGAGCTGTGTGAGCAAAGAAGAGAAAGGCAAATCTCTCCCAGAAGCCTCAGGAGCAGCGGATTAAATCTCCACAATCAACTTGATGTACCTGCATCTGTGGAATACCTGAATAGACAACGAATCATCCCAAATTGAGGCGGTGGACTTTGGGAGCAACGATATATTTTTTTTTCCTTTTTCTATTTTTGTGAGTCTGTATGTGTATGTTTCTGTGTGTGATTTTGTCTGTATCGCTTTGCTTTTACCATTTGTCCTAGAATTCTCTCTATCCATTTGTTTTTCTTGTTGTTGTTTTCTTTTTTAGTATAGTTTTTAGCACTTGTTATCACTGGTGGATTTATTTTTTGGTTTGGTTTGTCTCTTCTTTTTTTTAATTACTTTTTAATTCTTTTATTTTTAATAATTATTTTTTATTTTATTTTATTTTATTTATGTTTTTTCTTCTTTCTTTCTTTATTTCTCCCATTTTTTCTGAGCCGAGTGGATGACAGTGTCTTGGTGCTCCAGCCAGCTGTAAGGCCTGTGCCTCTGAAGTGGGAGAGCCAAGTTCAGGACACTGGTCCACCAGAAACCTCCCAGCTCCATGTAATAACAAGTGGTGAAAATCTCCCAGAGACCTCCATCTCAACACCAACACCCAGCTCCACTCAACGACCAGCAAGCTACAGTGATGGACACCCTATGCCAAACAGCTAGCAAGACAGGAACACAACCCCACCCACTAGCAGAAAGGCTGCCTAAAATCATAATAAGGTCACAGACACCCCAAAACACACCACTGAACACAGACCTGCCCACGAGAAAGACAAGATCCAGCTTCATCCACTATAACACAGGCACTAGTCCCCTCCACCAGGGAGCCTACACAATCCACTGAAACAGCCTTAGCCACTGGGGGCAGACACCAAAAACAATGGGAACTACGAACCTACAACCTGCATAAAGGAGACCCCAAACACAGTAAGTTAAGCAAAATGAGAAGACAGAAAAACACACCACAGATGAAGGAGCAAGGCAAAAACTCAGCAGGCCTAACAAATGAAGAGGAAATAGGCAGTCTACTGAAAAAGAATTCAGAGTAATTATAGTAAAGATATTCCAAAATTTTGGAAACAGAAAGGAGAAAATAAAAGAAACGTTTAACAAGGTCCTAGCAAGGTCCAAGGTCCTAGCAAGGACCAAGCAAACAAACAATGATGAACAACACAATAAATGAAATTTAAAATTCTCTAGAATGAATCAATAATGGAATAACTGAGGCAGAAGAAAGGATAAGTGACCTGGAAGATAAAATAGAGGAAATAACTACTGCAGAGCAAAATAAAGAAAAAAGAATGAAAAGAATTGAGGACAGTCTCAGAGACCTCTGGCACTACATGAAATACACCAACATTTGAATCATAGGGGTCCCAGATTAGAAGAGAAAAAGAAAGGGACTGAGAAAATATTTGAAGAGATTATAGTTGAAAACTTCCCTAATGTGGGAAAGGAAATAGTTAATCAAGTCCAGGAAGAGAACAGAGTCCCATACAGGATAAATCCAAGGAGAAACATGCCAAGACACATATTACTCAAACAATCAAAAACTAAATACAAAGAAAAAATATTAAAAGCAAGGGAAAAACAACAAATAACATACAAAGGAATACCCATAAGGTTAATAGCTGATCTTTCAGCAGAAACTCTGCAAGCAAGAAGGGAGCGGCAGGATATATTTAAAGTGCTGAAAGGGAAAAACGTACAACCAAGATTACTCTACACAGCAAGGATCTCATTCAGATTCAACGGAGAAATTAAAACTTTTACAGGGCTTCCCTGGTGGCGCAGTGGTTGAGAGTCTGCTGCCGATGCAGGGGACACGGGTTCGTGCCCCGGTCCGGGAAGAACCCACATGCTGTGGAGAGTCTGGGCCCGTGAGCCATGGCCGCTGAGCCTGCACGTCTGGAGCCTGTGCTCCACAATGGGAGAGGCAACAACAGTGAGAGGCCCGTGTACTGCAAAAAAAAAAAAACCTTTACAGACAAGCAAAAGCTAAGAGAACTCAGCACCACCAAACCAGCTTTACAACAAATGCTAAAGGAACTTCTCTAGGCAGGAAACACAAGGGAAGGAAAAGACCTACAATAACAAACCCCAAACAATTAATAAAATAGCAATAGGAATATACATATCGATAACTACCTTACATGTAAATGGGTTAAATGCTTCAACCAAAAGACATAGACTGGATGAATGGACACAAAAACAAGACCTGTATATATGCTGTCTACAAGAGACCCACTTCAGACCTAGGGACACATAGACTGAAAGTGAGGGGATGGAAAAAGATATTCCATGCAAATGGAAATCAAAAGAAAGCTGGAGTAGCAATTCTCATATCAGACAAAATACACTTTAAAACAAAGACTATTACAAGAGACAAAGAAGAACACTACATAATGATCAAAGGATCCATCCAAGAAGAAGATACAACAATTGTAAATATATATGCACCCAACATAGGAGCACCTCAATACATAAGGCAAATGCTAACAGCTATAAAAGGGGAAATCGACAGTAACACAATCACAGTAGGGAACGTTAACACCCCAATTTCACCAATGGACAGATCATCCAAAATGAAAATAAATAAGGAAACACGAGCTTTAAATGACACATTTAACAAGATGGACTTAATTGATATTCATAGGACATTCCATCCAAAAACAACAGAATACACTATATTCTCAAGTGCTCATGGAACCTTCTCCAGGATAGATCATATCTTGGGGCACTAATCAAGCCTTGGTAAGTTTAAGGAAACTGAAATCATATCAAGTATCTTTTCCGACCACAATGCTATGAGGCTAGATATCAATTATAGGAAAAAGTCTGTAAAAAATACAAACACGTGGAGGCTAAACAATACACCACTTAATAAGCAAGAGATCATTGAAGAAATCAAGGAGGAAATCAAAAAAATACCTAGAAACAAATGACAATGAAAACATGATGACCCAAAACCTATGGGATGCAGCAAAAGCAGTTCTAAGAGGGAAGTTTATAACAATACAAGCCTACCTCAAAAAAACAAGAAAAATCTCAAATAAACAAGCTAACCTTAAACATAAAGCAATTAGAGACAGAACAACAGCAACAACAAAAAAAAAACCCAAAGTTAGCAGAGGGAAAGAAATCATAAAGATCAGATCAGAAATACATGAAAAATAAATGAAGGAAACAACAGCAAACATCAATAAAACTAAAAGCTGGTTCTTTAAGAAGATAAACAAAATTGATAAAGCATTAGCCAGACTCATCAAGAAAAAGAGGGAGATGACTCAAATCAATAAAATTAGAAATGAAAAAGGAGAAGTTACAACAGACACTGCAGAAATACAAAGCATCCTAACAGACTACTACAAGCAACTCTATGCCAATAAAATGGACAACCTGAAAGAAATGGACAAATTCTTAGAAAAGCACAACATTCTGAGACTGAACCAGGAAGAAACAGAAAATATAAACAGACCAATCACAAGCACCAAAATTGAAACTGTGATTAAAAATCTTCCAAAAAACAAAACCCAGGACCAGATGGCTTCACAGGTGAATTCTATCAAACATTTAGAGAAGAGCTAACACCTATCCTTCTCAAACTCTTCCAAAATATAGCAGACAGAGGAACCCTCCCAAACTCATTTGACAAGGCCACCATCACCCTGATGCCAAAACCAGACAAAGATGTCACAAAAAGAAAACTACAAGCCAATATCACTGATGAACATAGATGCAAAAATCCTCAACAAAATACTAGCAACCAGAATCCAACAGCACATTAAAAGAATCATACACCATGATCAAGTGGGGTTTATCCCAGGAATGCAAGGATTCTTCAATATATGCAAATCAATCAATGTGGTACACCATATTAACAAATTGAAGGAGAAAACCGAATAATCATCTCAATAGACGCAGAGAAAGCTTTCAACAGAATTCAACACTGATTTATGATAAAAAAAAAAACCCCTGCAGAAAGTAGGCATAGAGGGAACTTACTTCAACATAATAAAGGACATATATGAAAAACCCACAGCCAAAATCGTCCTCAGTGGTGAAAACTGAAATCATTTCCACTAAGATCAGGAACAAGAAAAGGTTGCCCACTCTCACCACTATTATTCAACATTGTTTTGGAAGTTTTATCCTCAGCAATCAGAGAAGAAAAAGAAATCAAAGGAATCCAAATCGGAAAAGAAGAAGTAAAGCTGCCATTGTTTGCAGATGACATGATACTATAATGGGGAATCCTAAAGATGCTACCAGAAAACTACCAGAGCTAATCAATGAATTTGGTAAAGTAGCAGGATACAAAATTAATGCACAGAAATCTCTTGCATTCCTATACACTAATGATGAAAATCTGAAAGAGAAATTAAGGAAACACTCCCATTTACCACTGCAACAAAAAGAATAAAATATCTAGGAATAAACCTACCTAAGGAGACAAAAGATTTGCATGCAGAAAACTATAAGACACTGATGAAAGAAATTAAAAATGATACAAACAGATGGAGAGAGATACCATGTTCTTGGACTGGAATAATCAACATTATAATAATCAACATAGTGAAAATGACTATACTACCCAAAGCAATCTACATGTTCAATGTAATCCCTATCAAAATACCAATGGCATTTTTCACAGAACTAGAACAAAAAATTTCACAATTTGTATGGAAACAAAAAAGACCCCGAATAGCCAAAGCAGTCTTGAGAAAGAAAAATGGAGGTGGAAGAATCAGGCTCCCTGACTTCAGACTGTACTACAAAGCTGCAGTAATCAAGAGAGTATGGTACTGGCACAAAAACAGAAATATAGATCAATGGAGCACGATAGAAAGCCCAGAGATAAACCCATGCACATATGGGCGCCTTACTTTTGATAAAGGAGGCAAGAATATAAGGAGAAAAGACAGCCTCATCAATAAGTGGTGCTGGGAAAACTGGACAGCTACATGTAAAAGAATGAAATTAGAACACTTCCTAACACCATACACAGAAATAAACTCAAAATAGATTAGAGACCTAAATGTAAGGCCAGACACCATCAAACTCTTAGAGGAAAACATAGGCAGAACACTCTATGACATAAATCACAGCAAGATCCTTTTTTACCCACCTCCTTTAGAAATGGAAATAAAAAGAAAAATAAGCAAATGGGACCTAGTGAAACGTAAAACCTTTTGCATGGCAAAGTAAACCATAAACAAGACGAAAAGACAACACTCAGAATGGGAGAAAATATTTGCAAATGAAGGAACTGACAAAGGATTAATCTCCAAAATTTACAAGCACCTCATGCAGCTCAATATCAAAATAACAAACAACCCAATCCAAAAATGGGCAGAAGAGCTAAATAGACATTTCTCCAAAGAAGATATACAGATTGCCAACAAACAGATTAAAGAATGCTCAATATCATTAATCATTAGAGAACTGCAAATCAAAAGTACAATGAGGTATCACTTCATACTAGTCAGAAAGGCCATCATCAAAATATCTACAAACAATAAATGCTGGAGAGAGTGTGGAGAAGAGGTACCCCTCTTGCACTGTTGGTGGGAATGTAAATTGATACAACTACTATGGAGAACAGTATGGATTTCCTTCAAAAACTAAAAATAGAACTACCATACGACCCAGCAATCCAGCTACTGTGCATATACCCTGAGAAAACCATAATTCAAAAAGTGTCATGTACCACAATGTTCATTGAAGCTCTATTTACAATAGCCAGGACATGGACGCAACCTCAGTGTCCATCGACAGATGAATGGATAAAGAAGATGTGGCACATATATACAATGGAATATTACTCAGCCATAAAAAGAAACGAAATTGAGTTGTTTGTAGTGAGGTGGATGGACCTAGAGTCTGTCATACAGAGTGAAGTAAGTCAGAAAGAGAAAAACAAATCCCATATGCTAACACATATATATGGAATCTAAAAAGAAAAAAAATGGTTTTGAAGACCCTAGGGGCAGGACGGGAATAAAGACGCAGACCTACTAGAGAATGGACTTGAGGACACTGGGAGGAGGGAAGGGTAAGCTGGGACAAAGTGAGAGAGTGTCATGGACATATACACTACCAAATGTAAAATTGATAGCTAGTGGGAAGCAGCTGCATAGCACAGGGAGATCAGCTCGGTGCTTTGTGACCACCCAGAGGGGTGGGATAGGGAGGGTGGGAGGTAGGGAGATGCAAGAGGGAAGAGATATGGGGATATATGTGTATGTATAGCTGATTCACTTTGTTATATAGCAGAAACTAACACACCATTGTAAAGCAATTATACTCCAATAAAGATGTTAAAAAGAAAAAGGATTGAAGACCTAAATATAAGAGCTAAAACTATAACAGTCTTAGAAGAAAACAGAGGACTATGTCCTCATTACCTAGGATTTGACAGTGGTTTCTTAAATATGATACTACAAGCAAAAAAGAAAATTGGTAAATTAGATTTCACCAAAATTTTAAAACTTTTGTTCATCAAAAGACACTACCAAGAAAGTGAGAAAAAAAACAACCCACAGAATGTAAGAAAATATGTGCAAATAATATATCTGGTAAGTATCCAGAGTGTATGAAGAACTCTTACACCTCACAAACAAAAAGAGAAACAACCCAATTAAAAATAAAGTCCTTGAAGAGACATTTGTCTAAAGAAGATATGCAAATGATCAACAATCGCATGAAAACAAGCTAAATGCCATTAGTCATTAGGAAAATGCAATTCAAACCACACAAAATACCACTTCACACCCACTAGGAGAGCTATATTCAAATAAATGAAAAACAACAAATATTGGGAGGGGTGAATAAGTTAGAGCCCTCATACATAGCTGGCGGGAATGTAAAACGGTGCAGCTGCTATGAAAAACAACTGGCAGCTCCTCAGTAAATTAAACATGAAATTACCATATGACTCAATAAATCCAAACCCGGGTCTATACCCAAAAGAATTAAAAACAGATGCTCAGACAAAACATTTTGTACACAAATATTCATAGCAGCACTATTCACAATAGCCAAAAGATGGAAACAATCCAAATGTCTATTAACTGATTGATGAATAAACAAAATGTGGATATCCATACAATGGACTATAATTATTCCATAGAAAGGAATGAAGTATTGATATATGCTACAACATGGTTGAACTGCAAAACATTACGCTGCGTGACAGCTAAGTAAAACGAGACACAAAAGGCTGCATATTGTATAATTCCATTTATATGGAATATCCTGAGTAGGCAAATCCATAAAGACAAAGAAAAGATTAGTGTTTTTCAGGAGCCGAGAGGAGTGGGGAATGGGAAGTGACTGATTCATGGGGTTTCCTTTTCGGGTGATGAAAATCTTACAGAACTATATAGTTGTGTATGGCTGCACAACATTCTGAATGTATTAAACACCACTGAATTGTTTTAATGGTTAAAATTGTTTAAATCGTTAAATGTTTTAAAATGGTTAAAATCATGAATTTTATGTTGTGTATGTTTTACCATAATTAAAAGTTCAGCTGAAAAAATATTATCATCAATTTATTAGAGATCACAAAGAAGTAGATGATTTATTAAATGAAATATTAAGTGAGAGAGTCCATCTTACACTGAAAAGCTGAGGAGTCAGTTCTTTTGTGTGCCTATAAAACAATCCTAATTATATAAGTGTCCATAGAATAGAGAATAATGGCAAGAAAAGTGAAAGAAGAAAGATAAAGGAAAAACAGTACTAGTTGATAGAGTTGTGTTGTCCTTGATAAAACCAACTGTTAGAGCATTTAACTAAAATAAGTATACTTTTAGCTTCACCTTGCATATACATTTTTCCAGTGTAAATTGATGTGCAATATTGGAAGTTCTCAAGAAGCTGTTGCTACTCCCCAAATGTCAGGAAAAGGGAAACACTTTCTTCTTCCTCAGTCAGTCTATGGCATCGTACTTTAACACTGCACAGCCCACCGGCTACATAATCTCCTGAAGGAGTTCAAAGTGGCTTCTACCATCCTTACTCTCAATCAAAGGAGAAGAAATACTAATCTTGATTCCTCAAGGATATGCAATGGGACCTCTGTAGCAGGTGGCAGAGATTTTAGTGAGAGAAGTAATATGAGTTTACAATTGGAAATTTTGTCATTTCCAGCTACTGCCTACTCTACTTACTGTGTGACTTTGAGCAAATCACTCAACCTCTCTGAAACCTCCTCATCCATAATATGGGGATAATAGAACCTACTTTATACTATTACTGTGATAATTGAGTGGGTTAATGCATATAAAGCATTTAGAATAGTTTGACACGGGAAAGTGTAGGCACCTAAGGCCTTGGCATCAGGGCAGGTAGAGTCATTTCAATTGATAAAAAGTAGAACAGGAGCAGAGTTAGCCCTAGAGGTAAGGGACTGGCCACAACTAGGTAACAGAAATTAGAGGTCAGCTTAGTCACCCAGCAAGTGACTAAATGAAATCCAGGTCCAGGGCAGAAAACCATCTGAAACTGGACCACCCAAGATAAAGATTAGGTAGGAAGGCTGAAGTCCAAAACTCACCCAAGAACTCCCTGTACCAAGATTCCCCCAACCCAGCCACAAGTCATAGAAACCACAAAGAACCATTGTCGAGCCACTCTTAATAACTAAGAGGTGGCCCCAAACCAAGATCTAGTGTTACTTCTAACTGGCTGTCGGCTTTAGGGGACTGAGCCACCAGATAGCAAATTACCAGATTACTAGCAGCAGCTGGGCCAAGCTGGAGACAGCAGAGATTGACAATCAAGTTATCACCCTCATTCAGCAGAAGATGAAGCTAAGGCTTAGTGAAATTAACTGATTTGTGTAAGACCATGCAGCCAGGAAATGATGGGGCCAAAAATTCGACACAGAACTGTAATATTCAAATCCTGGAAGATTTGTTCAGAACAGTGGAGCCTGCTAGTTACTTGCAGCTAACCTACAGCAGACTTAGACAATGACTATTCTTTTGGTTCATAGGCATTATTCCAAATCCTATTCACCTTTGCTGCTCACAGCGTGGCCCATGGAGCGACCGCAGCAACAACTTAGAAACTTGTTAAAAATGCAGACTCTCAGGCCCCAGCCCAAACGTACTGAATCAGAACCTGGCTTTAAGAAGATTCCCAGGTGATCTGATGTACATTAAACTTTGAGAAGCACTGCTCTACACCATGCTGCCTCTCTCCTTCTCACAGAAGTTTCTTTTTTTTCTGAAGGTATAACGTAAATCAAGAGCAAAAAGTATTTTGTATCATGGGGGGAAAAGAGAGAATTTCAGAGGAGGGAGAGTTCAGAGGAGGCAAAGACCTTGCAGCTGAAGAGACTTGGGGGTAGTGTGTTTGACCTGATCTTTGAAGAAAGGGTAGGACATTGTACAGGCAATGATGGGGAACCGGGTGACCTTTACACAGAGAACGGGAAAAATCCCCAAGGCCGGCGAGTGTAGAACATGCAGGAAAATGGCAGGTGGTTCTGTCTGGCTGGAGCCTAAGGCATGTGAAGAGCAATGAAAATACATGCTTGAAAGAAAAATTAGGGACAGGTTAGAGCATTTATTAGATGACAGGAATTAGGACTTTATTGTGTAGGCATGCCCTACAGTTGAAGGGTTTCGAGCGGAGGACCAACGGGCTCAAAATTAATGCGTAAAAAGGTTAATTTATATTAGGCTTTATTTCTATGGAGGACCAAAGAGGAAACCTGAACTCTAGTGGTAAATGAAAGGTAGTAAGACGGAAGACCTGGGGAGGGGCGGCGGTGGGAATAAAGAGGAGATGCAGGATAAGAGGCGTGGTATGGGGGCTTCCCTGGTGGCGCAGTGGTTGAGAGTCCGCCTGCCAATGCAGGGTACACGGGTTCGAGCCCCGGTCTGGGAAGATCCCACGTGCCGCGGAGCGGCTGGGCCAGTGAGCCATGGCCGCTGAGCCTGCGCGTCCGGAACCTGAGCTCCGCAAAGGGAGAGAGGCCACAACAGTGAGAGGCCCGCGTACCGCAAAAAAAAAAAAAAAAAAAAAAAGCCGTGGTATGGAGACCGTCAGGTCCATGCAGCCAACAGGATGGAACGCTTCCAGTTGTACCCCTCTTTCAGTATCTACTCCTTAGCGCCATGGTGCTCTATGAAGGCGGAGACTTACTGTGTACCTATGGTCAAAACATACACATTTAGAACCCAGTGGAGCCCCTGCAGTGTCTGACCCATTGTAAATGCCCCCAAATTTGTGTTGAATGTTTCTGAATATATGCTGAATATCAGGCAACAAGTTATGCAGCCTGAGAGCTGAGATCTGAAAAATATATTCTCAACTTGGTAATTATCCCATTTAGTAGAATTCTCTCCCTTCGTAGATTCCTTCCATCGAAATGGCGTTTAACTCAAAAAAGCAGCATGGAAATGCGTATTTACATTGAAAATTGTCCAATTTAAATGACTGACTACTGCAGCAAAGTGAAAGCTTTTGCAGATGTCTGATTGCCCTTGATGAACTGCCGAAGTTTAATTTTCTAAACTTACAACATGAAGATTAGCCTGAACTCATTATAACCCCACGAAGGTGCAGGCATCTGTCAGACCCGTAGCTGGCTTGTTCACGCTCCCTCAGAGAAATACCATCTTAACTGCAATTACTTCTGAAAATGTCCCACTAATTATTTTTTCCACTTTCTCCTCTCTCTCTCTCTCCTTCTTGCTCCTATAATATAAAAACTCATTAAGAACAAGAATCAGGATTACTTGTTAGTTAGCTCTAGACCAGGGTTACTCCTAATGCAGTATGACATGTCGAGTCAGATAATCTGGGGGTTGGAGGAGATTATGCTGTGCCCTTTGGGATGTTTAACAGCATCCAGATGCCACCCTCTACCCACTAGATGCCACTTTCAACCGATTACCTCCACCCCCCACCGCTACCAGTTGTGACAACCCAAAATATTTCCAGACATCGCAAATGTCCCCTGGGGGCCTAATTCACCCCTAATGGAGTACCACTGCTCTAGCGCACTGCAAACTGCAGGTACACGCTTCATACTGAGTAATATCATAAATGCAAGAGAGACCTGGGGATTCCTTAGAAGGCTGGGAATCCTGATGTGCGTTTCTTTGGGTTCATTATTTGGAGCATCTTAACTTAATCAAACCACAGTTCTCCTAAATTTGCTCTGCAGTTAATAATTTCCACTCTAATGAGTTCTCCTAAGTGTCCCACAGAATCATCCAGGATTCCAAGTTATCCTGGAAAATGTTCACTTTGCATTGGAAAGTGATATTTGAGTTCCATGCCAACAGGACATAGCGTACCTAACTAAGGCATCTTCATGAGAGGTTGCACATATATAATCAATTAAAAATCTCTTTAATGGAGAACTTAAGTAGTGAATAAAAGCGAGAATAGAAGACTACACCCAGCAGAGGAGGAATTACAGTTACCGCAGGGCTGGAGAAACCTTGAAAAGAAACAAGCAAAGCACTGTCAATATGCCTTTTCATCAGATTTGATTCACATAGCCTCAAACCTAAGGAGTTTCATCCAAAATTCTCAATGCAGTTTAGCAGGAGCCAGACCACACTATTGAAACATTGAACTTCAGAAGTAAACCGAAACCCAGACTCAGACCAAAGCCACACTTACAAAGATGACCAGACCAGTAAGAAAGCTAGCATGGAAACAGGGTTTTCAGTATTTCTGCATTTGCCAGCACTGGTTATTGGTCCTGCCAAGTCTTCAGTCACACATTCAAGCCCTTGAAAACTTAGCATCCTCTGGGATTCTAAAGTGCCACTCATACATTGTTTGTTTGTGATTTTGGACCCCTGAGTAAATACTGCAGCAAATTTTTCACAGTTATCTTAAGGGCAATAGACTTTAGAATTTGGAAGAAATAGCTACAGATAATTTTTCTCTAAAAAATTTAGTTGCGCTATTATAATCTGTTTCTCATTATATTTGTGCTATTCAAATCATGCATAGCCCATAAAATCTCAGAAAGAGCCACAAATAACAAGAATTGAAAAAGCATAATGGCATTCCATAGTCCCAAACTCTTCATAGAAGGCAACTGCAAAAATATACAGCTCTTATTTA
Organism: Orcinus orca; assembly: GCF_937001465.1. Lineage (NCBI taxonomy): Eukaryota > Metazoa > Chordata > Mammalia > Artiodactyla > Delphinidae > Orcinus > Orcinus orca. Next base: position 144,337,386 of record NC_064559.1, read on the forward strand.
CCTCCTTCTGGATCAAGTTCTATACAATTATTCTGGCAGAAATTCTCCCTATCCTATATGAAGGGCCACAAGTGACAGATACTCAGAAAATAACAAACAACCATGTAGGTAAATGAACATTCGAATGCATGGACTAGGCAGACAAACAAGTGATAGGAGTAACCTCTTCTTGTGTGTCTGTCCACACACAGGATGAGACATGAAGATGTCACCACCTCAATTTCCATCGAATAAAAAATTATGGGAGAGAGATATTAGTAACCATTTCAACAGATTATCTCCATTGTAAGTTTACTTATTCACTTGATGTTTCTTGAACACAGCCTGTGTGAGAGACACGTTTCCTGGTTTTAATGTGCTTTCGCGTAAAGGAGAAATAATAGGTTCATGACAATTAATTAGCCAATAAGGTATAAGAATAATAAGTGCAATAAGAGATGTTAAAGAGATTGCAGTGGGGATTTAGAGGAAAGACAGATTGATTTCTGCTGTGGGAATCAAAGCAGCTTCCATGGAAAAGATAACACTTACTCTGGAACTTCAAGGTCTAGCTCGAATGCATTCCTAAATGAAGGCCTCACAATTCCTATTGTCAAAATACTTCCCAGAAGCACTTTTTCCAGATTCTACCATAGCTTTGTTATTGGTAAATGTCTGTCTTTGCACTAGAGGAAGCTCCTTGAGGGCTGAAATGTGTAGTTGTCATATCTCTACGGCCCCTGTTGTCACCCAGCACAAAACCTACTCATCATAGCTACTTAGTAAATATCATAGATTTGACGTGACCAGAAAAGTGAGACGTTTTGCTGAAAATTGCCATTATCTGTGTGATTCACTGCAGTGGAAGCTTGCTGCCCCTCGCTTTTCGCTGGCCTTGGAGTTCTCACAGTCTATCATGAGCAATTAAGAACACAATCCCCAACAACTAGAATTAGAAGGAAACGTGGTTGCCCTACACCTCTAACACTCCCTAAAATATACCTCACTTCTCGCCTTGACTCACTTCACCCCAAGGGAGAAGGAATGGCTTATCAGACTGATGAATTTGAGAAGAATTTAGCATTCTCCCCCATTCCTTCCTCTAGGAGCTAGCCTTAGGCACAGGTCTGCACCCACATGAGGAGGCCTATCTTAGTCTGGCACTGCCTGGAACTGGGTGTGTATAAAAGTCTGAGGGATCCTAGGATTCAATGTACAGACAATTTCAGTCTCACACTAACCTACTTCTTCCAACTTTATTACTGATAAAGATCATCCTCTGTATTCAAATCTATCTACCGTTGGTAGAAGGTAACTAACCGTATTACCAGGGATATGTGTCTATTTTGTTGAATGATTGTATCCCAGCTTCTAGAACAGTGCCTGGTCCATAATAGGCAACCAATAAATATTTGACCATTTGCTGAATTAACTTGTTCAAAACCTCGTCAAGAGAGGGGATACTATTTACTGGTCCCCAATGAAAGCCCCAAAACTACATCAAATAGATACTTAATAAATATGTGCTAAGTGAATGAATGCATGAACTTCTCACTGATCACAACTTGTATATATTTGCAAAAATCTTATCCTGTTCATTATATTTTAAAAGATATATGGTTTAAGACATGATTTTTTCCTATATTCTAACATTATAGTTTTATTTAGCTAAGGAGAATGTTGAACTTTGCCAATGACATTAATTTGTATAGCAAACGCTCAGTGCTGGTTCTAATTGGCACCCAGGCCCAGCTCCAGTCTTTACTTGTGGAATAGATTTAACCAGGGATACTTGTTCCCCTATACAGCCAATCAAGTGTAGTCTCATGTGCTGCCAGAGTGTAAGCTGTCCAGAGAAAAATAATACAAGGGTGTTTTTAGCTAATAGGGATCTAAACTCTATTACAAGATTCCAATCTAAGGGTTTGCACATAAGTAGCAAGAAGATAGGAACAGGTACTTCTAGAACCTGAACTTCAGCAAATAATAATGTGAAGTAACCTTGTTATCTTGCTACATTTCTGCTTTTGTGTTATTTAAGAAAAAAAATGAGGAAAATGGAAACAGGAAGAAAATTACTTTTTTCTTCTTTGGAAATGAATTATAAAGTCATTTTGGTAAATTAAGACCAAAGTGAGTATCCAAAAATGAATGTATCAATGAAAAGCTTTAAGATAATTATTCAGTATTTTCAAGAATTTTTTAAATTTTTAGACTAATTTAAGATTAGTTTAATTTTATATGTGGACTGATTTAAGATTCCCATGTGGGCAAGAGCTCTGATACAATTGACAAAAACTCCTTGCAGTCTTAGAGAATATCATATGAAGTGAAGTAAGTCAGACAGAGAAAGACAAATATTAGATGATATCACTTATATGCGGAATCTAAAAAATAATACTAATGAATTTATTTACAAAACAGAACAGACTCAAAGACATAGAAAACAAACTTATGGTTACCAAGGGGGAGAGAGAAATTAGGAGTATGGAATTAACAGATACACACTACTATATATAAAATAGATAAATAACAAGGATTTACTGTATAACACAGAGAATAATATTCAATATCTGGTAATAACCTATAAAAAGTAATCTAAATATATATGTAACTGAATCACTATGCTGTATCTGTGAATCTAACACAATATTGTAAATCAACTATACTTCAATAATTAATAAATAAATATTCTTTATGGTCTTGATAAACTTAAAACTGACATGGATCTTGAAGATGCAAATAAACAGCTGAAAGTATTTTTAGGTATACAGTAGTATCAGGCTGCCTGACCAAATAAATGATTCTAATAAAAAATGGGTTTTGGCTCAAGATGCTAAGATATTCCCATTTGTTTTTGTTTTTGTTTTTCCTATGATAAAGCATTTTAAATCAGTCATTTGTCTTCTCAATATGTTCTTTGAGAGTCAAATTAGGAGGCCAAACATTTTCACCACATCTGTAATTTATTTAAATTACAGAAAAGTAGATGTGAGAAGAGAAGATTTTAAAAGGGGCGGGGGGGAAAGGATAGAGTTGGTTGCGCAGACTAAACAAACAAAGGGAAAAAACAATCATCCAAGTCTGAGAAATCAGCACAGAGCAATAAACAGGAGGAAAAAAATTAGAATCTGAAGTTAACAAAGATAAGAGTGTAGAAAGAAAGACAGGTCAAAGGTAGCAACTTCTAGATGATGAGTTCACTGAAAATGACCTGAGAGAAATCTCTGAAACCCCTTACCCCTGTCCCTCTATTCCTGCAACAGCAAAAGCAGTAGTGTTCCTTGGAGAGAGTATTGTTAATCAAACTGCAGCAAAAACATTTATGGTTGCAAAAGCCTGCTGTATCTGGATTTGTCATTTTCATTCATCTATTCCTTTGTATGTCTCTGTCCTTCCAATGTGTTTGGTCCCAAGACTCTTATCATGCTTAATAGTGACAGAAGCGAGACGGGGCTTGGCATTCATGGTCTATTAAAGGAGTCCACAAATACTTTGACACTCCTCCACTAGAAACGTGGGGTCTATAACCCTTCTCCTTGAATGTGGGTGGGCTCTGTATCTACTTTGACCCATAGATTATGGAAGAAAAGCTGTGACAGTCTCTGAGCCCAGACCTTAATTAATAGACCAGCAGTTCTATTTCCTGTCTCTTGAAACACTTGCTCTTGGAACCCAGATACCATGTTTTGAGAAACCCCAAGCATCCCAAAGAACAGGCCCACACAGAAAGGAAACAAGACCCCCAGCCTTGTTTCCCAGCTGAGCTACCAGCTAACAATCAGCGCCAGCTTGTTAGCCATGGAATGACCCATCTTGGAAGAGGTTCCACCAGCCACAGTCAATCTGCCCCAGCTGACATCATGTGGAAAAGAGAACAGTCATCCCTGACAAGCTCTGCCCAAATGGCAGATTTCAAAGCAAAATGAATAGTGTTGTTTTAAGCCACTAGGTTTTGGTGTGGTTTATTACACAGTAATTTATAAATAGACAGTCCTCCAGCAGAATAAGTACATTTCATGTCATCAAAGCATCTCTGAAAGTAGATAAAGCTTGCAAGAGGAAGGACGTTTTAGTATCTAGATGAGGTGAAGAAATATTTTCTCTTTCTGTCTCTCATCTTTAAGGTCCTGTCCTTCAATCTTTTGTTTAACTATTGTGAAAGAAAAAAAAAAAGCCTTCAACTAGAACCTTCTGTCCTTGGTTACATGTGCTTCATTGACTCACATAGCTGTTTGAGACCTCAAAACATGAGAAACAATGACTAAGCTAAGCAAGTGAGACAAGGCTCATATGTACTAGTCAGTTTGTTCCCAGGATGCCTGTTTGCCATTTGTAGCTGTAGTCTTCAGAAAAGTCTTAACTGACAGAGGATGTTTAAACTGACTTATTTTGATTCTAAAGAGCTAGTCAAAAAAATTTCTATGAGCAACTTCCCAGACATTTGTGCATGGCCCACTTCATTTTCTTTATTAGTTATAAATTTGAAAATCAGCAGCAAGATAGTAGGAATCAAGCTAATCTGGTAAATCCATTCAACAGCCTGTTTGGCTTCTGCATGTAGAAACCACTGCCTCTTCGCGCACATCACGTGTCAGCGCAAGCACTACATTTCCCAACACCGCTCTGCCACGTGCTGATCTGTCTCCCACGCTGGTCTACCCATGCCTGGAGAGAAAGAGTCAGGCCTCACCGTCTTTGTACACCCAGTTCTCAACAGTGTTTGGCGTATACAGCAAGTCTCCTACATACGAACCTTCAAGTTGCAAACTTTCAAAGATTTGAATGTGCCCCTGTATGCCAGCTGTTGTACTGTACTACCGTACTTTTCAAGGTACTATACTGTAAGATAAAAAATGTTTTCTTTATTTTTTGTGTTTGTTTGTTTTTTATGTATTATTTGTGTGAAAAGTATCATAAACCTATTACAGTACAGTACTATATAGCCGATTGCGTTAGTTGGGTACCTAGGCTAACTTTGCTGGACTTATGAACAAATTGGACTTACGAATGTGATCTCAGAACAAAACTCATTCATATGTAGGGGACTTACTGTAGTGCCAATATGTATTTATAAATGAACTACTTAGTAAAATGACTAATGTGCATATGTAAATGTAGGTCTAAAATTGCCCACAGATGAGCCGTCAATTCCTGATGGAAAAATATTAAAGTAGCGTTTCTCCAGAGCTTTTCAATTGACTCTTTCTAAACACAAATGTGAATCCTACTCCTGACTCAGTGTCTTTGGATTGTAATTTGACAGTCAATCTTATGACTATGACCAAAGTATAATATTTATTCTGGGTAATATTTAACTTACTCAAATACTTAATTTTTAAAAATTGGGGCCACTGGTAATATTTAAATTTTTAAATTGGGGTCACTTTATTCCAACCAGAGTCAGAGGATGGATTAGTCATATGAGAAGACTAGACAAGGGTTTTCTGCATTTAATGGGTTCTTAGCTTCTGTTTAGACTTCTTCAACTTTCATAGGTAACAGTAATTATTGGCCGAAAGTGTGGGAACATTAAAATTTCAGAACATTTTTCAATTAAGAAAATTTTATTTCTAAAAGGGTGATTCCCCTTCTTAGAAGTCTGAATTTTCAGAGATAATTTTCATCAAGGAAAAAAATGAAAACATTATTTAGCTCAACAGATTTTTCTCTATTTCTATAAAAATTGCCTCAAATTCTGTTTTGTGTAAGATTAATATTGTTTCTTGAACTTTCTTTATGTTAGTATTGGCCCAGTACCTCTTTCCATGCCTCTAACTTTCAAACTTCATGCGTGGGTTTGTTTTGGATATTTGTCTTATAAGAATCACATAGTATGGGATTGTTTTAATCCAATCACACAGACTTAATGGATGTGTTTACTATATTTACCTTTATCATGATTACTGACATTTTTGGAGTGATTTCTCCTGTTTTATTTTGCATTTTCTGTTTAACATCCTCTTTCCTTGATCCTTTTTCCCCTCTCCTGCCTTCTATTGGGTGAATAAAGATTTCTATGGTCCCTTTTCTCCCTCTACAGGTTTGGAAGTTACAGACTGTAACTCTACTGTGGGTGTTACTTTTAATTGTTGAAATACATATTGTGACAGAGACTGGCTAACTGTTCATAAAACTTATTGTCCTTCACAGCTGGGCACACAGCTCAACTATCTTTGCCAGCCTCCCCTGAAGTTGGGAATGTAGGACTACTGGACTGAGCGCTAGCCAAGTTGGTGGAATGTGTGTAGAAGTGAGGAGTGCCACTCCTGAGCTCAGTCCATTAGAACCTCCATCTCCCCCCACCCCCACTCCTTGCCAGCTATATGTCAATGCCCTAGGGAAATTTCTGAAAGCCTGTGTTGAAGATAAAGCATTTATGAGTCTGCTTTGTTGAATGATAATGTGGAACAGAGACATCCTATGAACTATCACTGCCCCAATTGGAATATAGGTTATCAAGAAATAGATTGTGTTGAACCACTGATTTTCCACAGCTAAAGTTACCTTAATTAATACTTCACTATAAATGTTCATTTAAAATTAGACTCATTTAGTATCTCTGACTAGCACTTAAACAAGAGCTTAACATGATGTGACTACCCACTGGACTCCTCTTTCATCATCTTTTTTTTTTTTTTTCGGTACGCGGGCCTCTCACTGTTGTGGCCTCTCCCGTTGCGGGGCACAGGCTCCAGACGCGCAGGCTCAGCGGCCATGGCTCACGGGCCCAGCCGCTCTGCGGCGTGTGGGATCTTCCCGGACCGGGGCACAAACCCGTGTCCCCTGCATCGGCAGGCGGACTCTCAACCACTGCGCCACCAGGGAAGTCCCATCTTATTATTATTTAGAGCTTCTTTTCACATTCTTCTTATTATTTCTTATTGTATTATTTTCACAGTCGTTAATTGATTGCATTTATTCACATATTTTTAGCAAATTTTGCTTTCACTATTGACTTCTATTAGATGTATGTTGAAGCTACTCAATCTAACTTTCATTTCTCTTAAACTGCTTTTTATATTTTTATAACTCATCGTTTCTCTGTGCTGTGTTCTGGTGGAATTCCTCAGTGTTGTGTTCCAAACCATTTATTCTCTTGACAGTTAAGACCAATGTAGACTTTACCCTCTCTGTTGGATTTTTATTTCAATAATTACATTTTTTATTTCCAAGATTCCCAGTTTGTTCTTTTCCATATTCACCTGTTCTTCTTTTTCATTTCTGCCTATTTTGCTTCAAGGTCTGTATTTTTTTAATATTTTAAATATGGTTTCTCTATCTTTGTTATATATTTGGGGCAGATAGTGAATTCCAAAGAACGAACTTAACACAACATTTTGACCAAAAGTTTATAGTACGTGAAAGTACAAACAAATAAACCTAGAATATAATAATTCAACCACAGTGGAATTTTTGTCACTGTTTCTTGTTTGTTTTCTCATTCAAGTTCAGGATGACATGTTGGAAAGATCAGGAACGTGTTAGGCATTTTCCATCCAGTCATTCAGGGACCTCGGCTTTCAGAAGCACTGCTGCCTTCAATGTAAGGTTCCCATAGTTGCTCTGGATGTTGCCATCCCATGGGATGCCATGGGAAAGCCCATGGAGGAGCATTTGTGAAAGATTTTATGGGCCAGGCTTGGAAGTATCACACATGACTTCTGTTCAGATCCCACTGGAGTCAGCATGGTCACATGACCCAGCCTAACCACAGACTGGAAAACACAGTAGCTGTGCCGCTCTGTGTCCTGCTACTAGAAGTGGAACAACTTTTAGTAGGCACCTGGTACTTTCAGCTACAATTCTCAAAGGGCCACTCCACTGAAAAAGTGTACTAAATATTACAGTAAGGTCTTCTAGTACTCTCCAGGATCTTAAAATACAAACAGTACCAAATGTCTTGACATTCAAATATACAACTTTTGTATTTCTTCCTTTAAAGTAACAGAACTGTCCCCTGAGGTCACTTTATGCTCATTCTTAAGCTCACAAGATGGCTTACAAACAAAGTAGATATGTTGTTGAAATTCTTGATTCTAACCTAAAGTTGTGTTTCTAGTACTCCCTCCATCAACCATGGAATGTGACCCAGGAGAGTCACTCCCATAGAAAGTCTCCCTAAGGTACATCTTTGGACTGAGGTTCCTATTTCTTTTTCCCATCTGTGTATTTCCTATAAGATATGTTACCCCAAACTTATTTATGAAATCTTTTCTTCCAGTCAACTTCTGAAAGTCTCATTTTCTTATGACACCAAGAAAGAACTTCAACTAGGAACTCAGCCAAGTTATAATAATAATAATAGCAACAATTTATTGAGTGCCCAATACGGAGCAGGCACAGCTGTGCTAAGAGCCTTCACACTCATTTTCTCATTGAATTCTCTCAGCAATCCTGAGGATCCTCATCATTATTACCATTTTATAAATGACCAAACTAAGGCTCAGAGAGCTGGGAAAGTTGTTCAATGCCCCAGTTAAATGTGACTGAGCTGGGACTCAAAACCAGGACAGACTCTAAATCCTACAGTCTGCTTTACAAACTACTTAATGACTTTCTAGGTAAATGGATGCTCTATTTTAGCTAAGATTTCAACTCCAAATTACTATCAGCTCCTTTTCTTTGTTGAGCTAAGCTGTGCCTTGTGGGCTTCAAGAATCTCTCTGACCCATTTAGAATAATATCTAGACTAAAAGTAAACCTTTAGTAACCTGGCCCATGACACCTTTACCCTTAGCCACATTTGGTAGTTCTTGGCTATTAGGATCTTTTTGCTCTAATGTTAAGAAAAGACAGGAAAACAGAAAGCACCCTTCTCCCTAAGACTTCACTCTATCATCCAAAGCAGGATGACTCTGTAGGCTCCCTATACACCAAAGGCATGGAAGACAGGAAAGGCAGCAGAATGAATCATGAAAAAGAAAGACCTTTGACTGTATTGTACACCCTTGTATTAAAGACCCATGATATGACCTTGGTAACTCCATTTTGCCCTTGGCCAGGCCAGAGCTTCTCTATCTTGGAAAGCAAGGTAGGAATGCCTTGAACTCCCTCTTGGAGCACAGCTAACTAAACATTTTTGTCCCCAAAAGTTGTGATATTGTCCCCCTTGGGAGAGAATACCCTAATTGAGAATCACTGTGACTTCTCTATATCCAAACCAACCAAGATTCTGGTTTTTTGTAATTTGTGTTATTAAAGCAACAGGTTTCCTTTTCATTTTCAGGTGTAAATCTAGGTACTTTTAGGTACTTTTCAAGCCATACATGCATCTCACCACAAAATCTGATGTTATTGCTCCGTGGTTGAGAATCACTGCTCAGAAAGATAGAGTAAATAATCAGCTGTTGTACCTTGAAATATATTACTTTATGAATTTGCCTTAAAGCCTTAGAAATTTGAGACTACAGGATGAGGTTACATAGAGAATTTCTCTTAACTTAAAATTGGTGAAAGATCTTAGTAAGTCCGTGGCATTTCTATTATGGATTTTACTATAAATAACTTTAATTCCCCATATACAATAAGCCCAATAAAACTGACATTTATTGAGAGCTTATAAGTGCCAGACACTGGGCCATGGGCTTTCATGCTAAGTGGAGGTGGAGTTCTCTCTCTTTTTTTTTTTTTTTTTGCAGTACGCGGGCCTCTCACTGCTTGGCCTCTCCCGTTTATTAAAGACCTGTAGTTTTGCTAAATCTGGCAACTCTACAAGGAAGGTCTCTCTGAGGCGGTGATGTTTGAACTGAGAGCTGGATGATAAGGAGCGAACTGTCGAAGGATGAGCAAGGAAAGCATTCCAGGCAGAGAGAACTGAGGGCAAGAGTCAGGAGGTAGAAAGAGCTCGGTGTTTCAAGAAAAACTCAATTTACTGTGGTTGGGTAACTGACAAAGAGGAAGGTGGCATGAGATGAGGTTGGGAAAGTAGGCAAGAGTAGACTAAGTAGGTGTTGGGCTGCACCCTGCAGGCCTACAAGGCCTGTGCTTGCCTAGCTTCAAGACAGAAGAAAGAGCCCAGAGTCAGCAACAGAGACATCAGTGGTTTAATGGATAGAGGGGTCTTACACGTCTGAAGCAAGATGCTGGAGAGACACCCAACCGTGTGTGGGGGAAGGCAGGAAGGACATGGTGGCAGTCTTTGCTGGGGGGTGGGGGTTGGGGGAAGGGGAGATTACCAGTTATAGGGGAACTGATGTCAGGTGGGCTCATTAGTTACCAGGGAAACTAGCAGAGGGGCACACCCCTCACTGTCCCTTTGATAAGAACAATCACTAGGCCTTCTAAATTGGGGAAATTTTGGATTTTATTCTAATTGCTGTAATTAGCCACTTGAGGGTTTTAAGCCAGGGTATTGTGTGGGTGTGAGTGGGTTGTGTATGTGTAGGGAGGATGGGGATGATATATGTGGCAAAATACTGATTTGTAGTACAAAAACGTATTCTAGAGAATGGATTGTAGGGCATCAAGTATGGAAGCAGGGAGACTAGTGAGAATGTAGTCACAGTGATCCAGGCTGGAAAGGATGGTGGTTGGAGATGGAGAGAAATGAAATAATTCTGTATCTGCAGAAGGTAGAGCCAACAGAACTTGCTAATGTACTTGCTGTTGCGGTTAATGAAAAAAGAAGGACTTCCCTGGTGGAGGAGTGGTTGAGAGTCCGCCTGCCGATGCAGGGGACACGGGTTTGTGCCCCGGTCCGGGAAGATCCCACATGCCGCGGAGCGGCTGGGCCCGTGAGCCATGGCCGCTGAGCCTGCGCGTCCGGAGCCTGTGCTCCGCGACGGGAGAGGCCACAACAGTGAAAGGCCCACGTACCACAAAAAAAAAAAAAAAAAAAAAAAATGTGTGAAAAAAGTTACATGAAAGAGGAAATTTCCCCTAATAAGTTTGGCAAGTTTTTGATGAAACGACACAGAGCTGTTCTTCACAGAAAACCAAAACCAAAAAATGCAGGGATTAAAGTGGTTTTGCTTGCAGTCAGATTTCATATAAAATCCAGAAAGTAAGATTGGCAGGTTTCACTCTCCAAAGGGACACTCCAAAATTTTTGTGGGACACTCCCCCAAAAAATGTTTGCCCAAGCCCTCTTAAATAACATACACATGAAAACTGTGTCTATTTGCAGATCCCAAAACAACTATTTTTTCAAACAAAATGTTTCTCCTGACCATCATAAAGACCAGTTTCTAATCACTAGATTATGTTGGCAATAGCAGTCATTAAGATGAATGGAAAGGTACAACAATTCTTTTTTATCACGTCTTTGCCCACAAAAACACATTTTAATGTAGCTGTTATTTTGTTTTATGATAGGTGAATATACACTTGAATACGATAATGAGCCTATAAAAATGTTTTATGCATAGTACTATCTTAATGTCTGACTCTGTGTAAAACTTGTCTTCATTTTTAGGATATCATTTTAAAAACCTTTGTTAGCCTTCTATACTATCAATTATATGTGTTAATTATAAAACTTTTTTAAATTACATGATTACTGACCCACAAGTTAACAAATATATTTATTTTAATGATATATATAATTTTATCAAATTAAGTTCTTGACATTTAGTAGAAAAAATGTATATGCCATAAAGGTTATCTTCACAAGAATCAAAAAAAGAGAAAAGACTTTAAAGTTTGCTTGGGATAGATATGTATATGTGTGTACATGGGTATGCGTGTGTGAAACTAAATGAAGAATCTTTGAAAATGACTTTATTAGAAAGTGAATTAGGAATGAAATGACTTAAGAACCATATCAACTTATTCCTAAGGGTCACTTCTCAGTAGTAAAAATTTTAATTCAAACCCATTACAATGCTAACCTTAAAGAAAGAAAAAATTTTAATGTATGTATAACTCATATATATTTTTGATCCACAGGAGGCAATATGGTAGAATGGGTACCATCAAGAAATCTGGGGTATAGCATTGGTTCACATTCTCGATACCTCACTTACATTCTCTTACGTGTTGGGAAAATTATTTAACTTCTGTAAACCTCAGTTACATCCTTCTCAAAACACAAATGTTTATCATATCTCTACATCACATTGTGATTAGTACTAAATGAGGCATCGTATGTTAAGCATTTACTTGGTGCCTACCTCACACCAAAGCTTCAATAAATTTTACTGTTTGTTTATCATCATTAAGGAAGTCTGCATATCAGCCCAATAGATACTGTGAAATTTATCATTTATAAGAAGAAGAAAGTAAAACAAATAACAAATTTGACCACAACATTCAGATTCAATCAATGCATTTTGACCACCTACTGGATACCAAACACAACCGTACTTAGTGATTTTATATGCAATTTTATTTATGATAGTGTAAGAGGTCATAAAAATAGTGATACAGTTAGTACTAATTTTCACATATTTAATTTCAATCATAATTAATAATATTTAATATCATGCATATGTCATAATAAAATTTTCCCCAAAAAAAGATGCATTTTCACATTTGTGTCCATACAACATGATAATATGGTTAACTGACAGAATATAAAGGCTTTGTAATCATGAATGAAAAGTAGGGGCCACTGAATAATGGATAAAGCTTGCACTGAAAGCTAAGAGAACAGTTTCTAAACTCAGCAATGTGACAATATAAACTTGACCTCATCTCCTTGGCCTCAGTTTTCTGACATTGCACTAGATATTTTCTCAGGTTGTTTCCAAGACTGATTCTAGGCCATTAACTAGAATTTGCAAAGTAGAGCAAAACATCAGTAATTGGATTTCAACCCAAACACAATGTCACAATGGTTTAGCTCAATTACCAGCTAAAAGCAAGAGAAATGTGAGGTCTGCCATCTGGAATTGAAGTACTACAATTCTCTGTAGCTGAAAATCAGGCTTGCTCTCCACTCCTGATGATGTCTCTTCTCCAACCAACTACAACGGGTGAACGTTCTCGTGAGTTTGCCCCTCCACCTTTCATTCATAGGCCTTCATACCTTTCTACACGTCAATAAGCCATCACCAAAAACGTTTGGGAAAATCAGACAGCTGAGCCTCAACAAGAAGCTCTAGCCTACTTCTGAAGCACATAGACCTTGTTATTAGTCTCACTGGAGCAATCGTTCTAATGCAAGAGAATCCAAAATTCAAATGCCAAGAGTCACAGTAGTTCTATTATCCTACCTGAAAATTAAAGCTTTCATCATCCACAAGCAGTACCTATTAGGCTTCAAAAGTAATAATAATTTTATAGATAGCTGTGGGAAGTAGCCACATAGCACAGGGAGATCACCTCAGTGCTTTGTGTCCACATAGAGGGGTGGGATAGGGAGGGTGGGAGGGAGACACAAGAGGGAGGGGATATGGGGATATATGTATACGTATAGCTGATTCACTTTGTTATAAAGCAGAAACTAACACACCATTGTAAAGCAATTATACTCCAATAAAGATGTTTAAAAAAAGTAATAATAATTTTAAAAACCACCTTCAGCCTTAATACTCATTTTTTAAATTAATTATGAAATTCTATTTCTATCCATTTCTTCTCTGGATATTTTGTATTTCTTACCTGTATCAGTTTCCTAGGGCTGCTCTAACAAATATCACAAACTTGGTAGCTTTAAAACAGAAGGTACTAATTCTCTCATGATTCTTGAGGCTAGAAATCCAAAATCAAAGTGTCAGCAGGGCCATGCTCCCTCTGAAAGCTCTACAGGATCATTCCTCCAGTTTGTAGTAGTTCCAGGCATTTCTCGCCACAGGCATTGCTTGTGGCAACACAACTCCGATTTCTGCCTCCGTCTTCACATGGCTGTCATCTCTGTGTCTGTCTGTGTCTGAATTTTCCTCTTCTTATAAAGACACCAATCATATTGGATTAGGGCCCACCCTAACCCAGTACAACCTCATTTTAACCTAACTATACCTGAAACATCCCATTCCCAAATAAGATCACACTGACAGGTGCAAGGGTTAGGACTTTGGGAACATAATTCAACCCATAACACCACTCCTTTCTCTAATTATACTGGCAATGTAAATGCTGCAGCATGAAAATGCAAACAGGGAGGAAAACTTTGTTAAGTAATTGAGCCTGGAGAGATATCACCCACATGTGATGTTACAAGTGCGGATAGTCGTTTGCACCACTAGTCTACGAGTTTCCAAAGGGTAGGGACTGGAAGGATTGGACTGGCAGGGCAGATGGGGATTAGAGAACCCTGATGGGTTCTCAGAAAATTGTTCAGGCTTGAGCCCTAATCCAGTCACTTTGTGCTCTCTGAATAAGTCATCCTAAGTCATCCTAAGGAGCTCTGATCCTACACCATATGGTTTCATAGCAACAATCAGATCCTAATAATGGCCATCACTTACTGAATGCTTCCTGTGTGCCAGGCATTTGTTAGGTTTTGTGCTTTATACATTATTTCATTCAGTCCTCACAAATTATCCTTAAGTCTCAAATTGTAATGATGACTCCTACCTATTCTTCTCCGCACCAAAACAGGAAGAGAAGCACTGCTAGCTTTTCTTTATTCCTCCCGTGATGCTGTCATCTTTTGTACTTACCATCACCCCCATATGTAGTGTTATTCTGTGCATAAGAATAATCATGAAAGATAAGCCATGTTCCATCCACCCTTCCCCGATACAGTGATCTTAGGAGGCCAATATAAACTAGCAATGATTTTCCTTAGTCATTATGGATTTGATTTTAAAAATGGAAGGCACCAAAACATAGGTGTTTTTGTTCAAGAAACTAAGATAATTGAAATGATTTTATAACTTAAATGATAAAGCTGTAGTCATTAAAACCATAAACAGAAATTAAGATTGTTTCAGGCTGCAGTTAATCCAGGTATTTCAGAATATAAACTTGTTCCTTCAAGCTATTTTTCCACACTTGCCATACTTGTACTAATTTGCAAAACTTAACTATTGCCCTCTATCTGTTATGTTTCCAAATGAATGCTGTCACAAACAGCTAAAGTTTACCTTGTGACCCAAAGATCTGGGCAGCATGGGCTGGTTCCAGGGACCTGCTCTGGATAGTTTACTTAGAGTCCCCTGCCCAAGGTGACCTGTCATGTATGCTGTAAATGCACCTGCCTTCTTATTAGATAAAGCCAGAAAGCTTAAGGAATGCCTCCCAATGCTTTTGTGTGTTGGAAAAACTGAAAAGTTCATTATTGGAATCTCAGATTTAAAAGGGTCAGCTCGACAAACTATTCATTCTTCCGTAACATTACCGGCTGAGTAATTGTGTAGCCCGTTCTTAAATAGTCACTTCTCCCATTCAGAGGAGCTCTAGAATTCTTCATTATGTTGAGCTGAAACCTATCATCTTAGTAGGTCCACTATTGGACCTAATTCTACATTCACCACCTAATAACTCTTCAGATGTCTGAGAACAACTCTCCTATGTGTCTTCTCTTTTCATGTGGCTTCAGCCATGATGGTGAGGCATGGTTTCTATTTCTCCCATCCTGGTCATTTTCCCTCTTACTATGCATCAATCTCTATTTAATACTTGGCACCACACCATGTTAGGTGCAATTTGGCCAATATTAAGCAAGGCACGACTACTTCTTCCCTTATTCTGGACACTATAATTTTCCTGATACAATGATTAACAGAGTTGGCTTTCTTGGCGCCCATATGTTGATTTATATAGAAGTTACTGACATCTGCTAAGTCATTTTTAGTCATATTTCCTTATCTAACAGTTGTGTAATTTATTTAGTGAAAAAAATATAAAACTTACACTGATTTTCATCAAATATCATCTTAATAGATCTTGTTTATATTTTTGTGTTAATTCTTTCACACAATACATTCCTTCCTACTACTTATCTAATGCAAATTCAATTTCTATCAAATACATATTCTGAGGTCACTGACAAAATTTGAACAGTTTAAAACCAGTAGAAGAATTTTGCCACTATTTCCCTTGAGCTCAAATCAATCCATTTACAGTTACTTTGGGTATAGTCTGTTAGTTACACATTCATCTAGTTGAACAAACATCCAAGTCACATTTCTCCTACACGTCTATAAAAATGTTGTGAGAAACACACCATTTCTCTATTCTACTTTTTTATAAAAAAGAAAGCATTAATATAAGCCTGTTACACAAAATGAGCTAGTTTTGTGAATGCACACTGGTTCCTAGAGGTCACAACAAGCCTCTTTTAATGACACATTCTAGAAATTTTCCTGAGATTAGAACAAAATTGATCATCTAACACCCACAAATTCTCCCTCTGCCCCTTTGAAAATTAAAACCATGTTTATTCATTGCCATTCTATCTGCTCTAGTACCTCAAAGATTACTCAAAGAAAACTAAAATAAGCGGGGATTTTCAGTTTGTTTGGCTGGTTGTCTCAGAATACTAGTGCCTAATTCATCAAGGAAAGAAATAAAGAAAGAGGAAAAAAGAAAAAGAAAGGAAAGGAAAGAAAAAAACCACTAGAAGTCACTTAACCAGTTTCTTCACTCTTCCTGAAAATCCGTTTTCTCTCTCCAGTGAACATTTCATATTTCTAGTCTAAGTTTCACTTTCCTTGACAAAGATGTTAAAAACAAAAAGATAGTTAAGAAATTCTGCTTTCTATAACACCCACAGGCATTACACTTCCATAGACAAATATTTGCCAAAAGATTAAAAATTGAAAAAGAAAAAAAATAAGGGAGAGGAAGGCCCTCCTAAGCATGGCACCAAAGGCAGAAATCATAAAGTAAATTGCATACTTAAAAATGAAAACCTCTGTACCTCAGAAAATGTCATATAAACAAAATTTTCAGGAAAATGACAAACTCTCAAAATGTTTGCAAATTAATATTTTCATAAAGGTTTGATAGCTTCATATATGAAGTGTTTTAAAACTCAGCTGGAAAATATAGACACAACAATAGAAAAATATATAAAGTTCAAGAGAAGGAAATTGAAGGAAAGAAGGAAGGAAAGAAAGAAGGAACCAATAAACCTATTTTAAAAGTTTATCTTTATTAACTTCCAAATAAATTGACATTTAAACAAAATATTTTATATTTAACAAATTAGGAAATTATTTTGTCTTGTTAAATACAAAATACTTTGACTTTCTTAAAAGTCAAAGATCTAGAAACATTGACATTCTATTGTACACTGCTATACACTGGAGCTCTAAGAAGTAATTTGGTATTTATCTAAAACCTTATACTAAGTGTTTTACATGTGTTATCTTATTTGATGTGTCTTCAAACATTCAGTTCTCCTATAGCTAAAGTTTATCTTATGAACCCAGAGATCTGGGCATGAAAAGACACTAAGATTGACAGGGTCAGTTTGTCATGCAGTTCTTGTTAAAGCTACCATTTACCAGGTCAGTTCTCATACCTACTGGAAAATGAAACTGTCAGCAACACAAGTCATACATTCCTCATTAGATGTTCTTGGTTTAGCCTAAGAAGACTTCCAGTGTATGTCTTGACTCTTGACAAAGTGCTCATGAATTAAGATACCCAACCTAATGTCAATCTTATATTTTGAATTAGAGGCACATTAATCACTTTTTTCTGTCTGCTCAGATAGTCCCTTAATATAATTTCAAAATGGTAGTTCTTTTATGATTCTCTTATTCATATCTTAATTATAATTTTCAACAGTGTGTCAACTCTGTGGTGGATTTCCACCTAGGTACTTTGTATGTAGGATACCTCTTCTCTCCTCTAGAGCAAATCTGTATCTTTTCTAACATAATGTGATATTGTGATTTATAGTAGAAATATATATTTTGTCTTTGTCCCCGTTTCTGGCACAGAGCTCCTAAAACCCTTGAAATGTCCTGTGGTGAGAACAATAAAGGTATCTTTTGTTATGCTGATGAGATGTCTTTTGGAAAGCACCTAAGGATGGGGACTGCTCAGCAGAGTACCCAACTGTATGACTAGAGGATTGGATTTTCAGTCCATCTCCCCCAACCCACCCCGGGGGTTGAAGGGCTGAAGTTTGAGTTCAATCACCAATGGTCAATGATTTAATCAATCATGCCTATGTAATGAAGCCTCCATAAAAACCGAAAAAGAAAGGATCTGTATTGCTTCCGGGTTGGTGAACACGTGGAGATTCAGGAAGAGTGGCACAGAAACTCTGTGCCCTTTCTCCATATCTTGCCCTATACATCTCTTCCATCTGGCTATTCCTGAGTTATATCCTTTTATAATAAACCAGTAATCTAGTAAGTAAAATGTTTCTTTGAATTCTGCAAGCCACTCTAGCAAATTAATCAAACTCAAGGGGGAGAAAGGGTCTTTGGAACCTTAATCTGTAGCCAGTTGGTCAGAAGCCCAGGTGACTGCCTGGACTTGCAACTGGCAACAGAACTGGTATGTGAGCAGGCTGTGGGGGCTGCAGGGAGACAGTCTTAAGGGACTGAGCCCTAACATGGGATCTAATACTACCTCCAGATAGAGAATGTCAGAATTGAGTCAAATTGTAGTACACCCAGCTGGTATCCAAGACTTGCCTGGTGGTGTGGGAGAAACAACCCCATACATTGAAACTGAGTACAGAACCATTATATAGATTCTTCACTTTAGGTTCCACCCCACTGGGTATAATTTCCTATTTATTACCCTGTGTCATAATGTCAGGTACATTTTGTATAGGAACTATACTTTTAGAAATATTAGAGATATAACTATCTTATGACTTTCTTACCAATTATTTTCTTACATGAATTACTACAAACAATCCTTCATGCTGTTTTTTGGGGTTTTTTTGGTTTTTTTTTGCGGTACGCGGGCCTCTCACTGCTGTGGCCTCTCCCATTGCGGAGCACAGGCTCCAGATGCGCAGGCTCAGCAGCCATGGCTCACGGGTCCAGCCGCTCCACGGCATGTGGGATCTTCCCAGACCGGGGCACGGACCCGTGTCTGCTGCATCAGCAAGCAGACTCTCAACCACTGCGCCACCAGGGAAGCCCCTTCCTGCTGTTTTTAATTTCTATTTTTTTTAGTTTTATTTAATTATATTTTTTTACACAGCAGGTTCTTATTAGTTATCTATTTTATACATATTAGTGTGTATATGTCAACCCCAATCTCCCAATTCATCCCACCACCACCACCACCACCCCCCCCCCGCTTTCACCCTTGGGGTCCATACGTTTGTTCCATATATCTGTGTCTCTATTTCTGCCTTGCAAACTAGTTCATCTGTACCATATTCCTAGATTACACATATATGCGTTAATATACTATTTCCTTTTCTCTTTCTGACTTACTTCACTCTGTATGACAGTCTCTAGGTCCATCCATGTCTCTACAAATGACACAATTTCATTCCTTTTTATGGCTGAGTAATATTCCATTGTATACATGTACCACATCTTCTTTATCCATTCATCTGTCGAAGGGCATTTAGGTTTCTTCTATGACCTGGCTATTGTAAATAGTGCTGCAATGAACATTGATTGGGGTGCATGTGTCTTTTTGAATTATGGTTTTCTCAGGTTATGTGTCCAGTACTGGGAATGCTGGGTCATATGGTAATTCTATTTTTGAGTTTTTTAAGGAACCTCCATACTGTTCTCCATAGTAGTTGTATCAATTTACATTCCCACCAACAGTGCAAGAGGGTTCCCCTTTCTCCGCATGCTCTCCAGCATTTGTTATTTGTAGATTTTCTGATGATTCCCATTCTGACCAGTGTGAGGTGATACCTCATTGTAGTTTTGATTTGCATTTCTCTAATAATTAGTGATGTTGAGCAGCTTTTCCTATGCCTCTTAGCCATCTGTATGTCTTCTTTGGAGAAATGTCTATTTAGGTCTTCTGCCCATTTTTGGATTGGGTTGTTTATTTTTTTTAATATTGAGCTGTATGAGCTGTTTATATATTTTGGAGAGTAATCCTCTGTCCGTTGAATCGTTTGCAAACATTTTCTCCCATTCTGAGTGTTGTCTTTTTGTTTTGTTTATAGTTTCCTTTGCTTTGTAAAAGCTTTTAAATTTCATTAGGTCCCATTTGTTTATTTTTGTTTTTATTTCCATTACTCTAGGAGGTGTGTCAAAAAAGATGTTGCTGTGATTTATGTCATAGAGTGTTCTTCCTATGTTTTTCTCTAAGAGTTTTATAGTGTCTGGGCTTACATTTAGGTCTTTAATCCATTTGGAGTTTATTTTTGTGTATGGTCTTCTGGAGTGTTCTAATTTTCTTTTACATGTAGCTGTCCAGTTGTTCCAGCACCACTTATTGAAGAGGCTGTCTTTTCTCCACTGTATGTTCTTGCCTCCTTTGTCATAAATTAGGTGACCTTATGTGTGTGGGTTTATCTCTGGGCTTTCTATCCTGTACCATTGATTTATATTTCTGTTTTTGTGCCAGTACCATATACTACTGGCATTTTGTAGTATAGTTTTGTACTACTGTAGCTTTGTAGTATAGTCTGAAGTCAGGGATTCTGATTCCTCCAGCTCCGATTTTTTCCCTCAAGGTTGCTTTGGCTATTCAGGGTCTTTTGTGTCTCCATACAAATTTTAAGACTTTTTGTTCTAGTTCTGTAAAAGATGCCCTTGATAGTTTGATAGGGATTGCATTAAATCTTTAGATTGCTTTGGGTAGTATAGTCATTTTCATAATATTGATTCTACCAACCAAGAACATGGTATATCTCTCCAGCTGTTTGTGTCATCTTTCATTTCTTTCATCAGTGTCTTATATTCTGAGTACAGGTTTTTTACCTCCTTAGGTAGGTTTATTCCTAGGTATTTTATTCTTTCTGTTGCAATGGTGAATGGGATTGTTTCCTCAATTTCTCTTTCTGATCTTTCACTATTAGTGTATAGGAATGCAAGAGATTTCTGTGCATAAATTATTTATCCTGCAACTTTACCAGATTCATTGATTAGCTCTAATAGTTTTCTGGTGGCATCTTTAGGATTCTCTATGTATAGTATCATGTCATCTGCAAACAGTGACACTTTTACTTCTTCTTTTCCAATTTGTATTCTTTTCATTTCTTTTTCTTCTCTGATTGCTATGGCTAGGACTTCCAAAACTATGTTGAATAATAGTGGTGATAGTGGACATCCTTGTCTTGTTCCTGATCTTAGAGGAAATGTTTTCAATTTTTCACCATTGAGAATGATGTTTGCTGTTGGTTTGTCGTATATGGCCTTTATTATGTTGAGGTAGGTTCCCTCTGTGCCCACTCTCTGGAGAGTTTTAATCATAAATTGGTGTTGAATTTTGTCAAAAGCTTTTTCTGCAGCTATTGAGATGATCATATGGTTTTTATTCTTCAGTTTTTTTATGACATATCACATTCATTGATTTGCATATACTGAAGAATGCTTGCATCCCTGGGATAAATTCCACTTGATCATGGTATATGATCCTTTTAATGTGTTGTTGGATTCTGTTTGCTAGTATTTTGTTGAGAATTTTTGCATCTATTTCATCCATGTTATTGGTCTGAAATTTTCTGTTTTTGTAGTACCTCTGTCTGATTTTGGTATCAGGGTGATGGTAGCCTCATAGAATGAGTTTGGGAATGTTCCTTCCTCTGCAATTTTTTGGAAGAGTTTGAGAAGGATGGGCCCCAGCTCTTCTCTAAATGTTTGATAGAATTCACCTGTGAAGCCATCTGGTCCTGGACTTTTGTTTGTTGGAAGATTTTTAATCACAGCTTCAATTTCATTACCTATGATTTGTCTGTTCATATTTTCTATTTCTTCCTGGTTCAGTCTTGGAAGGTTATACCTTTCTAAGAATTTGTCCATTTCTTTCAGGTTGTCCATTTTATTGGCATAGAGTTGCTTGTAGTAGTCTCTTATGGTGCTTTGTATTTCTACAATGCCCATTGTAACTTCTCCTTTTTCATTTCTAAGTTTATTGATTTGAGTCCTATCCCTCTTTTTCTTGATGAATCTGGCTAGAGGTTTGTCAATTTTGTTTATCTTCTCAAAGAACCAGCTCTTAGCTTTATTGATCTTTGCTATTGTTTGCTTTGTTTCTATTTCCTTTATTTCTGTTCTATCTTTATGATTTCTTTCCTTCTACTAACTTTGGGTTTTGTTTTTTCTTTCTCTAGTTCCTTTAGGTGTAAGGTTAGATTGTTTATTTGAGATGTTTCTTGTTTCTTGAGGTAGGATTGTATTCCTATAAACTTCCTTCTTAGAACTGCTTTTGCTGCATCCCATAGGTTTTGGATCATTGTGTTTTCCTAGTCATTTGTCTCTAGGTATTCCTCTTTGATTTCATCTTTGATTTCTTCAGTGATCTCTTGGTTATTTAGTAACGTATTGTTTAGCCTCCATGTGTTTGTGGTTTTTGTTTTTTTCCCTGTAACTGATTTCTAATATCATAGCATTGTGGTTGGAAAAGATGCTTAATATGATTTCAATTTTCTTAAATTTACTGAGGCTTGTTTGTGACCCACGATGTGATCTATCCTGGAGAATGTTCTGTGTGCACTTGAGAAGAAAATGTAATCTGGTGTTTTGGGACAGAATGTCCTATAAATATCAATTAATCTATCTGGTCTATTGTGTCATTTAAAGCTTCTGATTCCTTATTAATTTTCATTTTGAATGATCTGTCCATTGGTGTAAGTAAGGTGTTAAAGTCCCCCACTATTATTTTGTTACTGTTGATTTCCTCTTCTATAGCTGTTAGCATTTTCCTTATGTATTGAGGTGCTCCTATGTTGAGTGCATATATATTTATACTTGCTATATCTTCTTCTTGGATTGATCCCTTGATCATTATGTAGTGTCTTTCCTTGTCTCTTGTAACATTCTTTATTTTAAAGTCTATTTTATCTGATATGAGTATTGCTACTCCAGCTTTCTTTTGATTTCCATTTGCATGGAATATCTTTTTCCATCCCCTCACTTTCAGTCTGTATGTGTCCCTAGGTCTGAAGTGGATCTCTTGTAGACAGCATATATATGGGTCTTGTTTTTGTATCCATTCAGTGAGCTTGTGTGTTTTGGTTGGAGCATTTAATCCTTTAACTTTTAAGGTAGTTATCAATTTGTATGTTCCTCTGACCATTTTCTTAATTGTTCCGGGTTTGTTATTGTAAGTACTTTCCTTCTCTTGTGTTTTCTGCCTAGAGAAGTTCCTTTAGCATTTGTTGTAGAGCTGGTTTAGTGGTGCTGAATTCTTTTAGCTTTTGCTTGTCTGTAAAGCTTTTGATTTCTCCATCAAATCTGAATGAAATCCTTGCTGGGTAGAGTAATCTTGGTTGTAGGTTCTTCCCTTTCATCACTTTAAATATATTGTGTCACTCCCTTCTGGTGTAGAGTTTCTGCTGAGAAATCAGTTTTTATCCTTATGGGAGTTCCCTTGTATGTTATTTGTAATTATTCCCTTGTTGCTTTTAAAACTTTGTCTTTAATTTTTGTCAATTTGATTACTATGTGTCTCGGTGTGTTTCTCCTTGGGTTTATCCTGCCTGGGACTCTCTGTACTTCCTGGACTTGGGTGGCTATTTCCTTTCACCTGTTAGGGAAGTTTTCGACTATAATCTCTTCAAATATTTTCTCAGGTCCTTTCTCTCTCTCTCTTCTCTTTCTGGGACCCCTACAAAGCGAATGTTGGTGTGTTTAATGTTGTCCCAGAAGTCTCTTAGGCTGTCTTCATTTCTTTTCATTCGTTTTTCTTTATTCTGTTCTGTGGCAGTGAATTCCACCATTCTGTCTTCCATGTCACTTATCTGTTGTTCTGCCTCAGTTATTCTGCTATTAATTCCTTCTAGTGTATTTTTCATTTCAGTTATTGTATTGTTCATCTCTGTTTTCTTGTTCTTTAGTTCTTCTTGGTGTTTGTTCTTTAATTCTTCTAGGTCTTTGTTAAACATTTCTTGCATCTTCTCAATCTTTGCCTCAATTCTTATTCTGAGGTCCTGGATAATCTTCACTATCATTGTTCTGAATTTATTTTCTGGAAGGTTGCCTATCTCCACTTCGTTTAGTTATTCTTCTGGGGTTTTATCTTGTTCCTTCATCTGGTACATAGTCCTCTGCCTTTTCATTTTGCCTGTCTTTCTGTGAATGTGGTTTTCATTCCACAGGCTGCAAGATTGTTGTTCTTCTTGCTTCTTTGGTCTGCCCTCTGGTGGATGAGGCTATCTAAGAGGCTTGTGCAAGCTTCCTGATGGCGTGAACTGGTGGTGGGTAGAGCTGGATGTTGCTCTGGTGGGCAGAGCTCAGTAAAACTATAATGTGTTTGTCTGTTGGTGGATGGGGCTGGGTTCCCTCCCTGTTAGTTGTTTGGCCTGAGGCGACCCAGCACTGGAGTTTGCTGGCTCTTTGGTAAGGCTAATGGCAGACTCCAGGAGGGCTCATGCCAAGGAGTACTTCCCAGAAATTCTGCTGCTAGTGTCCATGTCCCTGCGGTGAGCGACAGTCACCCCTCGCCTCTGCAGGAGACCCTCCAACACTAGCAGGTAGGTCTGGTTCAGCCTCCTATGGGGTCACTGCTCCTTGCCCCTGGGTCCTGATGTGCACACTACTTTGTGTGTGTCTTCCAAGAGTGCAGTCTCTGTTTCCCCCAGTCCTGTTGAAGGCCTGCAATCAAATCCTGCTAGCCTTCAAAATCTAATTCTCTGGGAATTCCTCCTCCCGTTGCTGGACCCCCAGGTTTGGAAGCCTGACATGGGGCTCAGAACCTTCACTCCAGTGGGTGGACTTCTGTGGTATAATTGTTCTCCAGTTTGTGAGTCATCCACCCAGCAGTTATGGGATTTAATTTTATTCTGATTGCGCCCCTTCTACCATCTCATTGTGGCTTCTCCTTTGTCTTTGGATGTGGGGTATCTTTTTTGGTGAGTCCCAGTGTCTTCCTGTCGATGATTGTTCAACAGTTAGTTGTGATTCTGGTGCTCTCACAAGAGAGAGTGAGCGCATGCCCTTCTACTCCGTCATCTTGAACTAATTGCTGTTTTTAACTTCTATAATAAAATATTTGATAGCTTTACTGAGATGGCTTTTTCCCTTCTGCTTCATATGCATCTTGAATTGTTCTTCCTGAGGATGAAGGGAATCATTCAAGAAAGAAAGCCAGAAGAAAATGATTCCAGGGAGACAGACAAGATTCCAAAGTCAAGTTCTGGATGAGTAGAAATTTTCACTGCAAGTTAAAAGAAGTGAAGAAACTCTGTAACTCTGGAATAATTGAATAAGAATACAATGTTACCCATAGAAGACGAATTCAGACCTTCAAAAAAGAGGCAACAGCCAGTTCTACATGAAACATGAAGCAGACCACACACACACAAGGAATAGGAAACACTGTCACCATCCCAAGATAAAAGTAATAGATCATGTAGCTGCTCATTTTCTATTGAATAAAGTCACAGTAGAGAGGTATCTGGCATATATCAGAGAAACAAAAATTAACATTCTATAGTACTTCACAAAACATTTTCACATAAATATCTCTTAATACTCCCCAAAACCCAGCAAGGCATATATTGTCTTGAAGATAAGAAAATTTTCTTAAAGTTGTTAGGTCACTAAGGCTAATAAGCATTAAAGCTAGAACTCTAACCAAGCCTTACAAAACTAAATCCTATCCTTTTGCTATTATATTACTATAGCTGACTGCTCCTGAAGAGAAATCAATATTGTAAGCTGATAAATATTAAAAAGAAAAAACCTAGTCTCAAGTTTCTCACCAGCCACCGCTCCCAGACAATTCATCAGTAGTAAGTGACACAAACAATGAATCAGTCAGAATAAAAAGTAAACAAAAAATCAAGTGGGTAGATTATGGATATATGATTTGGGGGGTGTGGTATGAAATGAACAATTTCTTTTGGCAAGGAAATTAACTTAATCATTAGTTTTTCTGCTGAAGTTTCCAACCATCATCTATAATATTTGTGCCTTTGAATAACCTGAACTAAGCAATTTTGCTGTGATTCTTTACTATGAACTGAATTTATTATCCAGATAATAGACATACTTCCATTTGTATACCTAAAGTATAACCCCAAGATATAACAATAAGTGTGACCAGGTAGAAATATAGTTCAGTGTTTGCTTTTATGCTCATTCATAAAATAATTAAATATTGTATATCCTAGAGTTAAGTATTATTGATTTTAAGACTAACAACATATTAGTTCTGCATGAATTTTGGACAAGGGCCACATTGTTTCATTAGAATGTTGAATTTTAAGTCTGAAAGGAAAGAAATTCTGTGTTTCAGGAATGGGCTGGACTAAAATTGTTTTTATAGCATAATTTGGCAGCCATTTAATTCTGTCTCTTTTGTAATACCTCAGAGCACCTGGTAGAGAGAGAACACTGACCCCAGAATTGAAAGGGAAATTGAAAACAAAGACATCTGGTCTCCCTAATGACAGCCACACTCTGCTTTGCTAGCACTTGCCTTGTCCTCCCCGTGTGTTCTGAGAATTACATGGGAGCCCCGGCTCTCTGGAACCCAAATTCAAAACTATAAATTTTTGTGGAGAACCCCAGTCTTCAAGCAAAGTTTCTAACACTGTTATGCCAGAGAGAAGCTGTTTCTAATCTACTACATCTCACAAACAACATTCCTTTTACGCGGTGCTGATGAAGTGCCAAATTCTGTACTTCTGCGTACTGTTTTTGCAACATACGAAACCAGATTCTGTGATAGGAGGTAGGCTCCTTTTATTTTTGCCATCATTTTAGGATATTTAGTCTTAACTAAATATCCCAAAATTCTTCATTTCTCTAACAGCTTTCTGGTCACTCTAACTTACCCCACCTCCAACATGATAGAGAGAGAGAGCATTGGACTAAGAATCAAGAGTACTAAATTCTGATACCTCGTGTTCCTTTAAGTAGCTGTGCAACCTTGGAAGTCACTTAACCTCTCTGGGCTTCTTTTTCTTCTAGTGCAAAATGAGAAATCAGACTAGGTCCATGGTTTTCAAGCTATTATCCTTAGACTATAGAAACAAGCATTCTGAAACAGCAAAGGATTATCAGCCAAAAAAAGAGAGAGAGAGAAGGAGAAGAAGAAGAAGAAAAGAAGGAGGAGGAAGAGGAAAGGAAGAGTAAAAGGAGAAGGCAGAGGAAGGGGGGAGAGGGATGATGAGGACACAGAGGAGAAGGAAACTTATTCCACCTAAGGATCCATCTATTGCTTTTATCTTTTTTGTAGATTAAGGCTTTTCATGAGACTCTACATAAGACTTTTTTTGACACTATAAAAATAGTAGTTCTGTTGCTGAAAGAGGTTGAAGTGATCTCTGGGGTTCTTTCCAGCTCTAAAATTCTGTTAATTATCATGACAGCTACCTTTTGCTACAATTTATTTAGTGTGTCCTATGTGTCCTTTCCACCCATTACTTTTATTTAATCCTCATGACAACCCTTCAAGATATTCATTATTCCACTTTCCTTTCCCATGTCTTACAGCTTATTAGGTAAGGAGCCAGAATTTATACCGGTATCCATCAGGTCCAAAGACCATGTCTTTTCTATTCTCACTATAGGATTCCATGATTGATGTTAAATTTAAAATCTTTAAGAAAATTACTTAGAATATTAACAGGGTGTGACCGGCGGAATAATGACTCCTCAAAGATGTCCATATCTAATCCCCAGAACTTGTGAAAGGGACTTCACAGATGTGATAAGTTAAAGAACTTGAGACAGGAAAATTATTCTAGGTTATCAAGGTGGGTCCCGTAATCACAAGAGGCAGAAGAGTCAGAGAAGGAAATATGATGGAAGCAGAGAACCAGGATAATGCAGCATGGGAAAGACTGGACCAGCCATTGCTGGCTTTGACGATGGAGCCTCTGGAAGCTGGAAACATCAGGGAAACATTCTCCCCTAGAACCTCCAGAAAAAACACATCCCTGGCAACACAGTGGTTTTGGCTCAGCAAGATAATTTTGGACTTCTGACCTTCAGAACCGTAAGATAATAAACATATTGTTTAAGCCACTAGGTTTGTGGTAATTTGTTATAACAGCAATAGGAAACTAATACACAGGGTACTATTGAGTGGTTGTCTGTAATTTTCTTTAAAGGACTTCAGCATAGATGGTGTGTTATCAGTATCATGTGATATCACGTTATTAGGTTGATTACAAGCCAGGTACAATTCAGTGTCTTAATCAGGAATTTGTACTCCAGAGGAGGCCAGCTAGCTTTATACCCTTAAGGCCATACTCCCAAAGTAGATGTTACAAGTGCTCCTGTTACCAATTTCACTGATCATCAGCAGATGTTTTATTAATTTGCATATTTCATGTCAAGAATAGGATCTTATTGGTGAAATCAGTGGCTTGTCAGTTAGCAGAGTGAATGTTAGAAATACATCTTCATTTGGTGAATGTAAAGAATTCGTGATATGTGGATTGGCTAAATATTTCAGAAACATTCACCAACCTTGAATGAACAGAGTATAAGAATCTAGTGAGACCTTTAGATTCATCCCCTCAGGATGGTACCTATGGCTTGATCTCTAAATGGCCCTGTTATTAGAGAATTTTTGGTTGACTAATAACAACCCTAAGAGAATCAGAATCCTGCCTCTAAAATGTCATCCTGTCTGCCTTGAGAGAACCATTCTTGCAAGGTAGTATCAAAGCACCAGAAAGATCAGAAATCTAGCCTTTATCAGCACAGGATCTATGAAGCATTCTGTGCCTGCTAGCTAATAAAGATTTGTTTAACAAAGTCTATTTGTGCGGCCTGGATTGGTCTAAGACATATTTCACTTCAACAGCTATCATTCATCAATTCGAAGAAACCTAAAATCAGGGTGTAATTAAATTAGTCTAGGTCAGTTGGTGACAGTAGTCCATTTACAGGGGCTACTTACATTTGGAAAACATATAACTCAGTATTCTTCTTTATTTGCAGCAGTAAAGACGTGTTCTATTACTAATGAGATCTGCAGTGATAACTGTGAAAGGCTATTGTTTATTAACAACAATTACATTTCTGGGCTTTCCTTCACTAAATTATATTTTAGGCGTTCCAGTAGAAGTGACACAGATCTTCATGAGACACTCCTCTGAAAATATCCCACAAGCTATCTTCATGGCTGTTTGAGATATAACCATCTATTATAGGCAGTAGTGAGGCCATCAGCCTCTGTACAATGTTTTCAGTGGAATATTTCTGTCCAGTTTACAGGCACGAAAGGTAAAAGGCCAAAAAAAAAAAAATTGTCAAGAAGCCTGCAGGGGGCGCTAAGGAAAAAAAGAAGCAGCTAAGAACAAAGATAGAAGAAAATTTGGCACATATGAAGATCTGCCAGATTTCAAAAAAACCACTTGTTCTACCTGTCTCATGGTCTCTTGAGGAAAAAAAAAATGTTAAGTAGCAAATCCAAGCAAGATAAAAATATACTTGACAGAGCTTTCCCCTCGTGAAGGCACACTGATCTGTAAGAAAGGATGAAAGTAGAATAGATGATAGAAGACTTGATAAATCAGATTTTTCACACACATGAAAACCACCCTAACAGATGTGTCATTGCAACATGCTGTTTCAATTCTTTATACTCTGTATTATTTTGACAGGAAATTTCCTGGTAAAATGCCTGTGATGGCTACCAATAGGCCATATGGAAATGATAAACAAAACGTCTGTGTTTGCTTCCACACACGTGAGCTAGTCTAAATGATTTAATTAACTTTAACAGAATTCTCAGTCAAAAAGAAAAACTGTGGAGTCAGTTGTTTGTTTTGCTTCACAGAATGTTAGCCTAGAAAAAAAATCTTAAAATTCATCTATTCCAGCCCTTTTATTTTACTAAGTAGTTAACTTGCCCAAGGTCACAGAGCTGGTTAGTGCCAAAATGAAGTGATCGTTCTATACCACCATTGTTCTGTCATATCTGTCTGTTGTATTTGTATTATTTGGGTATTTTCCTTTTATTAATTTACATAAAATTTATAGTGCGTCTGGTAGCAGTCTAAATAAAACTTCTTTCTTAATTTGCTGACATTTAATAAACAATAACTTGTATTTTCATTGTTGAGACATCCTTTGTTTCTATTCAAATACTACATGCAACATAGTTTCCCACTCTTTCCCACCTGCCTTTCTTTGCCTTTGATTTTCCATCTGCTTGGAATGTCATTGACCCTATTCTCTGCCTGGCCAACTCTCTTCCCCATGAAGACCTAGGTCACTTGTCAGTCCCCCTGCGAAGCCTTCCCCGAGTGCCCAGAAAGAGTTGGCCACTTGTGTTCCCTCTCCACATCCTCACATAGTGTTCCTCATGCAGGTTTTAAACATCTTTATGCATCTACGTCTCCCACTCAATCATGAACTCCTTAAAGTCTGGGATTGTTACTAAGCATTTTGTTTTCTGCCCACCCTCTACCTTATTCCTTAGCACTTAGCACCCTGTTGATTATCTAACAAGGCCCCAAAAGTATATTACATCTTGGGAGATAAAGAGACACATTTTAATGTCATTATAACAATTATCAATATTCTAAATGGAAAAAATAAATAATAATAAATAAATTTCATTCATTATGTAACATGTTAGAAAAGGAAGTAAGATGTAGACCCTGCCCCACAGAAGCTCTAGTGGAGTCAAGTAAACAGACACAAACACTTGTAATATGGGTGTCAAAATTATAAAACTCTACATGACTAACTTGAAAACCTTTTCTCCCTGTTTGGTTTTCTCCCATTATTTTCACACTTTAATACCAGAATTTAGTGACTATTTTTTTTTAATTAGCTAGGTAATGATCTTCTTAAGCAGAATATGGATTTGAGCAGTAGCATACACATATGTCTGTTTACATTTGCATAATTTCATTCCAAATTTACATTAAAAACTATTTTGGTGGATGTGGTCGGCACAATAATGGCTCCCAAAGATGTATATATCCTAATCCCCAGAAGCTGTGAATATGCTATGTTACATGGCAAGAGGGAATAATGTTGCAGAAGAAATTAAATTGCTAATCAACTGACCTTGACATAGAAAGATTATGCTGGATTATCTGGGTGGGCCCAATGTAGTCACAGGGGCCTTAAATAAGGAAGAATGAAGCAGAAGAGTCAGAACCAGAGAGATGACATAATGAGAAGGATTTCATCAGCTAGTTTTGAAGACGGAGGAATGGGGCCATGAGCCCAAGAATGTGGGCAACTTCTAGAAGATGGAAATGGCAAGAAAATGGATTCTCCCTAAAACCTCCAGAAGGAATGCAGCCCTGCTGACATCTTAATTTTTAGGTACAATACCCATTTTGGACTTTGGACTTCCAGACCTGTAAGATAAAAGATGTGTGTCACTTAAGCCACTAAGTTTGTAGTATTTGTTACAGCAGCAATAGGAAATTATACAGTGAGAATCTAGTCATATATATAAGTACTTCCATAACTGAATAAAAGTGGCCAGCACTTTTGGATGACCATATTTCACAAATCACTAAGATACCTTCAGGGATTTTTAACAAATATATTATCAATTTCAATTAAACTTTTCTTATTTATGGCAAGGCATCTGATTTCCCTAGTGAAGATTAGCTTATAAAACTAATAGGATGTAAATAGTATCAAGTATCACAAAACAATGATCAGGCACTCTGCTGCTAAATCTCTGCAGAGATATGGAAAGGGAAAGAATTTTTAGAAATAATTATGAGATTTGAAAATTGGGTGGTAAAAGGAGCAGTGTATAAGATCATATTTTTATTAATAGTATGTATTTTATTCTATAAAGAAAAAAACTATGTTCCAATGTGAGTTACTCTGATATGATAATATTCATAGATTTTTTCCACATACATAACAAATATAATAGAGAAAACTCAAACAACCTCAGCAACTATGATATATTTCTCCTCCTATGGCCAGTGTTGTAAAAATAGTCTCCAAAACTTTTTGAGAGTTTGTAACCATCCTGTTAAAATGACATACTATTATTTCTTTTAATTGACAAATACATACATGACCAGTTGTCCTTCAACTGGACGTTTTGGCCTTGGCCCCCCAATCCATTTCACAGCTCTTGGCCCACATCCAAGTACATAATTATTTGAGATTGTGAATGATAAGAATAAGTGAGTCCTGACAGCAAGCATTTATCTATCACTCTCTGGCACTAGATCAGTCAGTAATAGTAGTTACTTTGATTTTCATGCTCTGGATTTTCAACTTCCAGTTATGTTGATCAAAAAAAAGAAAAATTCGTGCTCAACCCTCACCTTCCAAGTAAGTCAAAAGACACTAATAATTGGTATTTAAGTTATGCATTTGTCTTAATCTGTTTGGGCTGCTATAATAATATACCACAGACTGTATATCTTATAAAAACAGAAATTTACTTCTCAGGAAGGTTGGAAGCTCTAGAGGCTGGAAGTCTGAGATCAGGGTGCCAGCATGATTAGGTGAGGGCCTTCTTCCATGTTCCAGGCTTTTTGTTGTATAACTACATGGTAGAAGGGTCAAGAGAGCTCTATGGGATCTCTTTTGTAAGGGTACTAATCCCGTTCATAAGGGCTCTACCTTTCATGACCTAATCACCTTCCAGAGACCCCACCTCCTAGCACCATCACATTAAGCATTAGGATTCCAACATATGAATTGGTGGGCTGGGGGGGGCATAAGACCATAGTAACACACTAGCCAATATACAGTATTATCAACTTCTTCCTCAATGTCACTCTCTGTTTTATCTCTACCCCAAATCCAATTAGTCACTGTCAATTCTATGCAGCACTGTTTCTCAAGTTTAATCCCCAAGTCGACCCCCATTACCAATGTTTTACTTACAGCTGTTCTTTCTCTTACCTCTAATCTTCTGATCCAGTCCATTGCCCATATCACCTCCAAAATCTTCCTTCTTTGCTTTCAAACTTCTATTTGCTACCATTTTCCTACAGAATAATCATTAAATCCTTTATCACAGCATACAAGACTTCCTCAGTTTGATGACAACCTACTTTTCCAGCAGTATTTCATCCATTTTTCCCTACCTCCTACCCTACAGCCAAATAAAACTTTCCATTATATCCTTCAAATACGTCACACCCTTTCATGCTTTGTTGCCTCTGCCCATAGTGTCTCATATTCAGGCATTCTCTGCCTGGCAAACTCCTGGCATCCTCTTAGACTTGCCTCAAATGGGAAGCTTTGAGAGGTCATTTCTAGTTTCATTAAGTATCAAAGTCCTTCTCTGTGGCTCCACAGGTTTTTGGATTCTGCTATTTATCACACTGAATTATAATTATACTTTTACATACTGTCTGAATGAAATACAAACCCTTGACTTGAACTGGGCTTCTTTTAATTGAGACTAAATACTAAATAATTATATTACATCTTCCTCTAGTTTTTTGGAAAATATATAGGGTATGTAATGGGAAGCCCTATGGGAAGGATGCCAAGCCAAAGATTAAAGTTATATTTCTTTTTCTCTTCTTTAGTAAGAGAAGTGCCAGTTTTAGCTACAGTGTGTTTGTGTGTGTGTGTGTGTGTGTGTGTGTGTGTGTGTGTGTGTGTGTGTGTGAAGTAAAATTATATATAGGTCAAAAAAATCACCTTGGGATCACTAAAGACAGCATCCTTTGGAAAGTGGGCATAGAGGAATAGCTCAGTAGTCTGGGGGAAGGGGTATTTGTTTTCAAGGGCTGCTGTAAAAAATTACCACAAACTTGGTGACTTAAAACAACAGAAATTTATTTTCTCACAATTTTGGAGGCCAAAAGTTTGAAATCAGTTTCACTGAGCCAAAAACAAGGTGTTAGCAGAGCAGCACTCCCTCCAAAGTATCCAGGGGAAAATCTGTTTTTCCATCTACCAGATTCTAGGGCTGCTGGCATTCCTTTCCTTGTGGTTACAACAGTTCCATCACTGCTGCTGTGGTCAGATTGCCTTCTTTTCTAGGTGTATCTTTTTTTTTTTTTTTTTTTGGCCATGCCGTGTGACATGTGGGATCTTAGTTCCCTAACCAGGGATCAAACCCAGGCCCGCTGCAGTGGAAGCACAGAGTTTTAACCACTAGACCACCAGGGAAGTCCCTCAAGGTGTGTCTTAAAATCTCCCTCTCTTTTCCTCTTATAAGGATGCATGTGATGTAATCCTGGATAATCCAAAACTATTTCCTTTGTCAAAATTCTTAGTTTAATTACATCTTCAAAGACATTATTTCCCTTACAATCTTTGGTGGCCATTACTCAGACTAATATAAAAGAGGGAGAAAAAAAAACAACTTTTCCTGATTAAAAAGTAAAGAAGGAATAGGTATTGCCAACAAAAATGGCAGAGTAGGAAAATCCAAAATTCCATCCCTCCAAAAATATTACTACTCATAATCACCTTTTATGGATCTCTGGAAACTAATCAAAAACTCACAACTACCAGGGGAATACTTAGTGAAGAAAGAAGCTGATAAATTGCAGTATTTTAAGAATTCTCTGTCAAATCACTAGCTGATGAAACAGAAACTTCACTGGCCACACACAACAAAGAATACAGGCTTTATAAAAATTGTTTAGAAAACTCACTAAACAAACAAACATCAACAACCCACAACAGGGAGCACACAGCAGAGGGGGTGAATTTGATTTCCATAGTTGCCACATTATGATAGTAATGTGCTCCTTTGCCAACAAAAAGTTGCAAGACATGCAAAGAAAAGAAAAAGTATGTCTCACTCACAGGGAAAAATAAGTTAACAGAAACTGTCCCTGAGGAAGCCCAGACATTGAACTTAGCAGGCAAAGATTTTAAATCAACTGTCTTAAATATAAAAAGATATACTCAAGTGAACATTGTCTCATCAAATAGAGAACATCAATAAAAAGATAGAAATTATAAAAAGGAATCAGAAAGAAATTTTGATGTGAAAAGTATAATAACTGAAATGAAATAGTCACTAAAGGGGTCAACAGCAAATTTGAGCAGGCAAAAGAATCAGCAAACCTGGAGATAGCACAGTTGAGATTATCTAGTCTGAGAAGCAGAAAGAAAAATGAATGAAGAAAAATAAACAGAGTCTAAGAGACCTGTAGGACATCATCAAGCATACCAACATATACATAATGGTAGCCCCAGAAGGAGTAGAGGGAGAGAAATGGGAAGAAACAGTACTTGAAGAAATAATGGTTGAAATGTTCCAAATTTGATGAAAGACATGAATCTGCACATCCAAAAAGGTCAATGAATTCCACATAGTGTAAATTCAAAGAGATTCACAGCCAGACACATTATAATCAAACTGCCAAAGAAAAAGATAAAAAGAGAATGTTCAAAACAGCCAGAAAGAAAGCGTTCATCACATACAAGGAATTCTCAATAAGATTAACAACCAATTTCTTCTAGGAACAAAGGAGGCCAGAAGAAAATAGGATGACATCTTTAAGTGCAGAAGTTACAAAAGCAAACAAACTGACCTGTCACTTAAGAATTCTATATACATAGGCAGAACACTCTATGACGTAAACCACAGCAAGATCCTTTTTGACCCACCTCCTAGAGAAATGGAAATAAAAACAAAAATAAACAAATGGGAACTAATGAAACTTAAAAGCTTTTGCAGAGCAAAGGAAACCATAAACAAGACAAAAAGACAACCCTCAGAAGGGGAGAAAATATTTGCAAATGAAGCAACTGACAAAGGATTAATCTCCAAAATTTACAAGCAGCTCATCCAGCTCAATAACAAAAAAACAAACAACCCAATCCAAAAATGGGCAGAAGACCTAAATAGACATTTCTCCAAAGAAGATATACAGACTGTCAACAAACGCATGAAAGAATGCTCAACATCATTAATCATTAGAGAAATGCAAATCAAAACTACAATGAGATATCATCTCACACCAGTCAGAATGATCATCATTAAAAAATCTAGAAACAATAAATGCTGGAGAGGGTGTGGAGAAAAGGGAACACTCTTGCACTGCTGGTGGGAATGTGAATTGATACCGCCACTATGGAGAACAGTATGGAGGTTCCTTAAAAAACTACAAATAGAACTACCATATGACCCAGCAATCGCACTACTGGGCATATACCCTGAGAAAACCATAATTCAAAAAGGGTCATGTACCAAAATGTTCATTGCAGCTCTATTTACAATAGCCAGGAGATGGAAACAACCTAAATGTCCATCATCGGATGAATGGATAAAGAAGATGTGGCACATATATACAATGGAATATTACTCAGCCATAAAAAGAAATGAAATTGAGCTATTTGTAATGAGGTGGATGGACCTAGAGTCTGTCATACAGAGTGAAGTAAGTCAGAAAGAGCAAGATAAATACCGTATGCTAACACATATATATGAAATTTAAGAAAAAATATGTCATGAAGAACCTAGGGGTAAGACAGGAATAAAGACACAGACCTACTAGAGAATAGACTTGAGGATATGGGGAGGGGGAAGGGTAAGCTGTAACGAAGCAAGAGAGTGGCATGGACATATATACACTACCAAACATAAAATAGCTAGTGGGAAGCAGCCACAAAGCACAGGGAGATAGATCGGTGCTTTGTGACCACCTAGAGGTGTGGGATAGAGAGGGTGGGAGGGAGGGAGACGCAAGAGGGAAGAGATATGGGAACATAGGTATATATATAACTGATTCACTTTGTTATAAAGCAGAAACTAACACACTATTGTAAAGCAATTATACTCCAATAAAGATGTAAAAAAAACTAAAAGAATTCTATATACAGCAAAATTATCCTTTAAAAATAAAGGAGAAATTAAAACATTTCCAGAAAAACAAAAACTGAGGAAGTTCATTAACAGTAGAACTTCCCTATAAGAAATGCTAATGGTAGCCCTTCAAGCTGATATGAAAGGCCACTAGACTGAATCAGTAACCAAAATCTATCAACAAAGAAAAGCCCAGGATCAGATGCCTTCACTCTTGAATTTTACCAAACATTTGAAGAACGATTAACATCAATTCTTCTGAAACTCTTCCAAAACATAGAAGAGGTAGGAATACTTACTAATTTATTCTATGAGTCCAGCATTATCCTGATACCAAAGCCAGACAAAGACATCACAAGAAAAGAAAGCTATAGACCAAGACCCCTGATGAATATGGATGCAAATATCCTCAACTAAAAAGTAACAAATCAAATACAGCAGTATAATAAAAAGATTAATCACCATGACCACCTGGGATTTGTCCCAAGAATGCAAATGTATTTCCTCATATGAAAATCAATCAATGTAATACACCACATAAATAAAATAAAAGGGAAAAACACATTATTATCTTGATTGAAGCATTTGACAAACTCCAACACCCTTTCATAATAAAAATGCTCATAAACTATAGAAGGGAACTTCCTTGACATAATAAGGATTTATGAAAAGTCCATAGCTAATATCATACTGAGAAACTGAAAGCTTTCCCCCTAAGATCAGAAATAAGAAAAGATGCCCACTTTCACCACTTCTAATCAACATCGTACCAGTAATTCTAGCCAGGAAAATGAGTCAAGAAAAAAGATAAAAGACTTCCTAACTGGAAAGGAAGAAAACTATCTCTAGTCACAGATGACATGATATTATCTATAGAAAATCCCAAAGAATCCACAAAAGACAACTAGAATGAATAAACTAATTCAGTAAATTTGCAGGATATAAGATCAATGACAGTGAGTTGTATTTCACATCAATGAACAATCTGTAAAGGAAATTTAAAAAATAATCCCATTTACAATAGCATCAAAAAGAACATAATACTAAGGAGTAAAATTAAGCACATAGATGCAAGACTTGCACACTGAAAACTATAAAACATTGCTAAATAATTAAAGAAGACCTAAATAAATGAAAAGGCATGTGTGTTCATGGATTCAAAGACAATATTTTTATGACGACACTACTTCCCAAAGTGACCTACAGATCTGATGCAAGCCAATCAAATCCCAATAGCTTTTTTGCAGAAATGAAAAAGCTGATTCTAAAATTTGTATGGAAGAGTAAAGGACCCCAAATAACCAAAACAATCTTGAAAAAGAACAAGGTTGAAAGATTCACACTTCCCAATTTTAAAACTTACTACAAAGCTACAGTAATTAAAGCAGCTAGCATATTGGCATAAGTATAGACATATAGATCAATGAAACATAATTGAGAATATGGAAATACACCCATACATCTGTAGTTAATTGGTTTGTCACAAGGGTGCCAAGACAATGGAACAGGGAAAGAAGAATCTCTTCAATAAATAGTGCTGGCAGCAGAGGAATCCATAAACAAAATGAAAAGACAACCCACAGAATGGGAGAAAATATTTGCAAATGATGTGACTGAAAAAGGATTCATCTCCAAAATTTACAAACAGCTCATGTGTCTCAATATCAAAAAAGCAAACAACTCAATCCAAAAATGGGTAGAAGACCTAAATAGACATTTCTCCAAAGAAGATATACAGATGGCCAGGAAGCACATGAAAAAATGCTCAACATCACTAATTATTAGAGAAATCAAATCAAAACTACAATGAGATATGACCTCACACCAGTCAGAATGGCCATCATCAAAAATTCTACAAACAATAAATGCTGGAGAAGGTGTGGAGAAAAGGGAACCCTCCTACACTGTTGATGTGAATGTAAATTGGTGCAGCCACTGTGGAAAACAGTATGGAGGTTCCTCAGAAAACCAAACATAGAATTATCATATGATCCAGCAATCCAACTCCTGGGCATATATCCAGAGAAAAACATGGTTTGAAAGGATACATGCTTCCCAGTGTTCATTGCAGCACTGTTTCAATAGCCAAGACATAGAAGTTACCTAAATGTCCACAGACAGATGAATGTATAAAGAAGATGTGATACATATATACAATGGAATATTACTCAGCCATTAAAAAGAATTAAATAATGTCATTTACAGCAAAATGGGTGGACCTGGAGATTATCATACTGAGTGAAGTAAGTCAGACATAGAAGGACAAATATGATTTAATATCACTTATACGCAAAATCTTAAAGAAAATGATACAAATGAACTTATTTACAAAACAGAAGGAGACTCACAGACTTAGAGAACAAACTTATGGTTACCAGGGGGAAGGGAGAGGGGCAGGTATAGATTGGGAGTTTGAGAATGACATGTACACACTGCTATATTTAAAATAGATAAACAGCAAGGACCTACTGTATAGCAAAGGGAACTCTGCTCAGTATTCTACAATAGGCTAAATGAGAAAAGAATTTGAAAAAGAAAAGATACATGTATATGTATAACTGAATCACTTCGCTGTACACCTAAAACTAGCACAACGTTAATCAATGATACTCCAATATAAAATAAAATAAATTAAAAAAAATAACAAGCAATTATATAGCAATAAAATGGACAACGTGGAAGAAATGGAAACATTCTTAGAAATGCACAACCTTCTGAGACTGAAGCAGGAAGAAATAGAAAATATGAAAAGAACAATCACAAGCACTGAAATTGAAACTGTGATTAAAAATCCTCCAACAAACAAAAGCCCAGGACCAGATGGCTTCACAGGCGAATTCTATCAAACATTTAGAGAAGAGATAACACCTATCCTTCTCAAACTCTACCAAAATATAGCAGAGGGAGGAACACTCCCAAACTCATTCTACGAGGCCACCATCACCCTGATAACAAAACCTGACAAAGATATCACAAAGAAAGAAAACTACAGGCCAATATCACTGATGAACACAGATGCAAAAATCCTCAACAAAATACTAGCAAACAGAATCCAACAGCACATTAAAAGGATCATACACCATGATCAAGTGGGGTTTATCCCAGGAATGCAAGGATTCTTCAATATATGCAAATCAATCAATATGATACACCATATTAACAAATTGAAGGAGAAAAACCATATAATCATCTCAATAGATGCAGAGAAAGCTTCTGACAAAATTCAACACCCATTTATGATAAAAACCCTCCAGAAACTAGACATAGAGGGAACTTACCTCAACATAATAAAGGCCGTACATGACAAACCCACAGCCAACATCATCCTCAATGGTGAACAAGTGAAACCATTTCCACTAAGATCAGGAACAATACAAGGCTTCCCACTCTCACCACTATTATTCAACATAGTTTTGGAAGTTTTAGCCACAGCAATCAGAGAAGAAAAAAAATAAAAGGACTCCAAATCGCAAAAGAGGAAGTGAAGCGGTCACTGTTTGCAGATG
Source organism: Orcinus orca (assembly GCF_937001465.1). NCBI lineage: Eukaryota > Metazoa > Chordata > Mammalia > Artiodactyla > Delphinidae > Orcinus > Orcinus orca. The sequence continues at coordinate 144,377,495 of NC_064559.1, forward strand.
ACATGATACTATTCATAGAGAATCCTAAAGATGCTACAAGAAAACTACTAGAGCTAATCAATGAATTTGGTAAAGTAGCAGGATGCAAAATTAATGCACAGAAATCTCTTGCATTCCTATACATTAATGATGGAAAATCTGAAAGTGAAATTAAGAAAACACTCCCATTTACCATTGCAACAAAAAGAATAAAATACCTAGGAATAAACCTACCTAAGAAGACAAAAGACCTGTATGCAGAAAATTATAAGACACTGATGAAAGAAATTAAAGATGATACAAATAGATGGAGAGATATACCATGTTCCTGGATTAGAAAAATCAACACTGTGAAAATGACTATACTACCCAAAGCAATCTACAGATTCAGTACAATCCCTATCAAACTACCAGTAGCATTTTTCACAGAACTAGAACAAAAAGTTTCACAATTTGTATGGAAACAAAAAAGGCCCCAAATAGCCAAAGAAAGCTTAAGAAAGAAATACGGAGCTGGAGGAATCACGCTCCCTGACTTCAGATTATACTACAAAGCTACCGTAATCAAGACAGTATGGTACTGGCACAAAAACAGAAACATAGATCAATGGAAGAGGATAGACAGCCCAGAGATAAACCCACCCACATATGGTCACCTTATCTTTGATAAAGGAGGCAAGAATATACAATAGAGAAAAGAAATCCTCTTCAATAAGTGATGCTGGGAAAACTGGACAGCCATGTGTAGAAGAATGAAATTAGAACACTCCTTAACACCATACACAAAAATAAACTCAAAATGGATTAAAGACCTAAATGTAAGGCCAGACACTATCAAACCCTTAGAGGAAAACATAGGCAGAAGAATCTATGACATAAATCACAGCAAAATCCTTTTTGACCCACCTCCTAGAGAAATGGAAATAAAAACAAAAATAAACAAATGGGACCTAATGAAAATTTAAAGTTTTTGCAAAGCAAAGGAAACCATAAACAAGATGAAAAGACAACCCTCAGAATGGGAGAAAATATTTGCAAATGAAGCAACTGACAAAGGATTAACCTCCAAAATTTACAAGCAGCTCATGCAGCTCAATATCAAAAAAACAAACAACCCAATCCAAAAATGGGCAGAAAACTTAAATAGACATTTCTCCAAGGAAGATATACAGATTGCCAACAAACACATGAAAGAAAGTTCAACATCATTAATCATTAGAGAAATGCAAATCAAAACTACAATGAGATATCATCTCACACTGGTCAGAATGGCCATCATCAAAAAATCTACAAACAATAAATGCTGGAGAGGGTGTGGAGAAAAGGGAACACTCTTGCACTGTTGGTGGGAATGTAAATTGATACAGCCACTATGGAGGAGCCAGTATGGAGGTTCCTTAAAAAACTACAAATAGAACTACCATATGACCCAGCAGTCCCACTACTGGGCATATACCCTGAGAAAACCATAATTCTAAAAGAGCCATGTACCGCAATGTTCATTGCAGCTCTATTTACAATAGCCAGGACATGGAAGCAACCTAAGTGTCCATCGACAGATGAATGGATAAAGAAGATGTGGCACATATATACAATGGGATATTACTCAGCCATAAAAAGAAATGAAATTGAGTTATTTGTAGTGAGGTGGATGGACCTAGAGTCTGTCATACAGAATGAAGTAAGTCAGAAAGAGAAAAACAAATACCGTATGCTAACACATATATATGGAATCTAAAAGAAAAAAAATGGTCATAAAGAACCTAGGGGCAAGACGGGAATAACCTTGTAGATCTACTAGAGAATGGACTTGAGGACACTGGGAGGGGGAAGGGTAAGCTGGGACAAGGTGAGAGAGTGGCATGGACATATATACACTACAAAATGCAAAATCGATAGCTAGTGGGAAGCAGGCGCATAGCACAGGGAGATCAGCTCGGTGTTTTGTGACCACCTAGAGGGGTGGGATAGGGAGGGTGGGAGGGAGGGAGATGTAAGTGGGAAGAGATATGGGGATATATGTATATGTATAACTGATTCACTTTGTTATAAAGCAGAAACTAACACACCATTGTAAAGGAATTATACTCCAATAAAGATGTTAAAAAAATAAACTTAAAATAAAAATTTTAAAAAATTAAGAATAAAAAATAATGCTGGGACAACTGTATATCCACATGCAAAAAATGAAGCTAGGTCCTTACCTCACAGCATACACAGAAGTTCACTCAAAATGGATCAAAGAGCAAAATGTAAGAGTTAAAACTATAAAACTCTTAGAAGAAAACATAAGAGTAAAACTTCATTGCTTTGAATTTGTCAATGGTTCCTTAAATATTATACGAAAAGCACATGCAAAAAGGAAAAACAATAGATAAATTGGACTTCAACAAAATTAAAAAAATTTATTCATCAAAGGATACTATTAAGAAAGTAAAATGACAATCCATAGAACAGTAGGAAATATTTACAAATAATATAGCTGATAAGGATCTAGTAACCAGATATATAAAGAATTATCACAACTCAGCAACAAAAGGCACACAGCCCAATTAAAAATTGGACAAAGGACTTGAGTAGACATTTCTCCAAATAAGATATACAAATAAACAAGAAGTACATGAAAAGATGCTCAACATCATTAGTCATTAGGTGAATGCAAATCAAAACTTCAATGAGATACCACTTTATACACTAGACTGAATATCATTTTTAAAATGGAAAATAAGTTTGGGTGAGGACGTGGAGAATTTGGAACACTCAAACATCACTGGTGTGAACACAAAATAGTGCAACCACTCCAGAAAACAATTTGTTGTTCTCAAAAATATTAAACATAGAATTACCATATGATACAACAATTCTACTCCTAGGCCTATACCCAAAAGAACTGAAATCAGGTATTCAGGCAAAAATTTGTACACAAATGTCCACAGCAGCACTATTCACAATAACCAAGAGTGGCAACAACCCAAATGTCAATCAACTGATGAATGGAATTTTTAAATGTGGTATATTCATACTAAGGCATACTATTGGATCATTAAAAGGCATGAATTACTGATATATTCCATATGGATGAATCTTGAAAACACTGTGCTAAGTGAGAGAAGCCAGACACAAAAGGCCACATATTATATTATTCCATTTACATGAAATACCCAGAATACATAAATCTATAGAAACCAAAAGCAGATTGGGGGAAGACAATGGGGGAAGGGGAAAAATGGAGTGACTGCTTAATGGGTTTACAGTGTTCTTTCAGAGTGAGGTAAATGTTCTGGAACTGATAGTGGTAATTGCTGCACAGCATTATGAATATACTAATACCACTGTACAAAGTGCCACTGAATTGTACACTTTAAAATATTAAAATGCTGAGATTTATGCTATGTGAATTTTACATGGATAAAAATAAAAGTAAACAATAAAAGAGAGAAAGTCCACCTCATCCTTTAGAAAGCTAATGCTGAAAGAGGCAAGGAATACAATGGTTCCAGGTCCTTGGTGTGGTAGTTTCTAAAACCAGTCAAAGCCCAGCATTCCAGGACTGCCTTGTCCTCTAGGAAGTGGCTAGGAATTTGAACTGAAAAAGCTTACAGAAAGGGCTCTAATACCTTGGGATAATGCATGATACTGCACAGGGTCTTACAACAAAGTGTAATACTGAGGGAATATGTTTTCCCACTGGTTCTCATCCAATGCTCACGGCAGCAACTGGAGCAAGGATCCAATCTCTGTCATTGTGCTCCTGGTCCCAACTTTATTACTGGCTTCAGCAGCAGTCTTCCTTGGCTCATAATCTGCTGGAGAGACTCAACTGCCACCACCACCCCGAATAGCCTTGTATGTTCCACTTGAGAGATTTATCTACTTTCATGTTTCTGCTCTGCCCAGAAAGTGGTGCCCAGCAGCACTGCCCCTCCAGCCAAAGCTCCTTAGTCTTTATCCAACAGAACACTGAGGGTATATGAAGCCTAATCTCCAAAAGATTAGATACTGTAGGGTGAATGCTCTAGCACTTATGGCTGACTCCACTGTAAACTAGGATTCACCAAGGCCAGCTTCTACTCAGTCACTACAATCCCTCTGTCACACTCAAAATGTTAAAAAGCAATACTCAGTGTCTCCCTCAAAATACTCAAATAAAACTTGGTCCCTGGATAAACTGAATTTTTTGATTTCATCCTCTTTCCAAGTGGTGTGCTCAAGATTTTGCACTCTGAAAACTAAAAAACATTGTTACGCTTAGACTGTGTAAAGTGATACCAAGTGATAGGAAAGAGTCAAAGTCTTTTATTCGCTATCAGTTCCTCAAATGGTTGAGCCTGTCCCTTTGTGTAAGCATGTATCTTTCCTTTTGCAGAAGTTGTTTATGCGAACATCACATCTTATGTGGATTGCTTTGCAGCATCTATAACCACGAAGGGTCCAGTTGTTCTTAATGTTAACCACAGGTAGAGAAACAGAAAGTCAGGAAAGTGTTAAGATAAGCCTTCAGTGCCTTTTGTGCTCCTTGTCATCAGTTCTGTAAAAATTGATATGACCAACACCTTCTCCCCCAGAAAGATGGAGAAAATAATACAGAAAAGGTTGCAGAAATGGCTCAGTATGAGGCTTGCCCATATGTCACCATGCTCATCCCCAAGGGGATCCAACTGAGGAGATTAGGAGCATATTCTCCTGGATTCAGAAATACTTCCACATGCCAACCAAATCCCTTGTATTACTTCTCCCCTCTCTCCCTTCCCTGGGGCAATCTAAGGGTGTTTTGTTTTGCTTTGCTTTGTTGTTATTCTTACTGTTGGTTGCAGCAATGAAAAGGAAATATGAAAGTAATTTGAAAATAATTTTGATGCTTTTCTCTGGATCTAATACAAGGAGTAAGATATTATCTCAAAGCCTGCTACATGCATAAAAATTACCTGGGATACTTGCTAATAATGTAGATTTCAGGGCTTTGTTCCAGGCCTATTAATAATATCTCTGTGTATAATATTCTAGAATTTGCATATTTGCCCTGCTTCATGTTACATAGTAAAGTTTAAAGCAAAAACAAAAGACATAAAAGACGTTCTCAAAGAGATCTTTTTTTCTGTTCTCCAAACCGTCTATCTGACCTACTAGTGTCTAAGCTCCTACAAGGCATAGACCATGTATTTATTATTTACCTCCCACTCATTCCTCAGTCCATCATTCAGACTACATTTGTTATGCACCCAATATGCACCAGTCATTGGATTAGATGCTAACTAAACAAAGCAGAATAAATATAACAGACACTCTATAAAAGTTTGTTGAATAAATGACAAATGAATGAAAAAAATGAACCTTACATGTAAGAATCTTGGAAATGTTTTCTCCTCTATTGGGAAATCAACAAATTATTAATCTTCTGGTCAACCACTGATTTCATCAGACATCATTCCAAATCGTTATGATGCATAAAAATAGTAATTTCATAAGAACATATTCTGTATCCCAAATCGTATGAATATTTCACTCTAAATGCCTAAGAGGAAGCAAGCATTGCTGCCATTTATGAAACTGGCTATCATTCTACACTCTTGACAAAGGCAATGCTAAATAACAATGCATTATATTGTGGAAGGTAGACTTCATTCACCCTGAGATCTTTATACAGTATGTGAGTACCAAAAACAACATACACATTTCCAAAAGTCATCCCCTGGCAAGCAGTTCACCCTTCTCCATCCTATTTGCATTGAGAACCACATGTGCATGGGTTAAACTTAATAAAAAATATAATTCTTCTATACACTTTGTATGACATCTAATATATGAATTCCTAGAAAGTTGCATGTAAGTTGATTCATTTAAATGGAGCAGAGCATTTGAAGAAAATCTGTAGCAAATCCTTCTATAATAAAGAGTATAAATATTTATTGAGCACTTATTATGTGCCAGGTATTAAGCTAAGTGCTTTATATGCATTATCTCTTTGAATGCTCCAAACATCTCAATGAAGTAAGCAATATTATTAAACCCAGTCTATTGATGTGTAAATTTAAGAAACATTAGATAACTTGTCCAAAAGCCCATCTAGAAAAGACAGAAGCCAGAATTTAAACCCAGGTCTGTCTGCTCTTGAGCACTAGCTCTTAATCATTAGGGTTTTTTACAACTAATTTCCTTTAATGAAACATATCCACTAATTATTATCTGTGCTTCACTTAATAGAAAAATAAATCTTTTAAGATTAAATAGCCTACTGTTAGGAACAGAGTATGAGCTAAATAAATGTTAGTTCCCTTCTTCCCATTTGGGAAAGATTTGTTTGAATGCTGTTTTCTTAAAAAGGTAAGTCCCAAACTATTGAAAAGGTAGTTTGGTTAATGTCATGTAGGGGTGAAAAGAAATTGGTGATGAAAAGACCATCTCACAATAATTTTCATTAATCCATCTGGAAGACATATTATTACTGAACTACTTAATCACTGCAATAATTTTCTTATAAATGGCTGCAGTTTTATTGCCATAATTATTTAAAATTTTACTATGTTGGGGGGGGGGCAGGCAGGGCACAGGGTCATGGGAGATCCAATCAGCACAATTGTCTTTCTGGATGGAGTACATCCACTTGCATCTATTTGCTTCTAAAAAGGACTTCCAAATGTTGTATTTTATGCAGTACTTGTTTCTTTGGTGATTTACTGTTTGACCTTCTAGGAGAGGTTTAAATTATAAGCACAGTAAAAAATGGTATCTATTTCTATGAACGGAATGCACAGTAAATAAAGTCATTGTTGCAGATCAAATCTTTAATATGTTACATATTAATGTTCCTTGAGGATTGTCTTGGAAAATTTTTAAGCCATGACCATCTTTCCAAAGTTATCTCAAAACAACTTCAGGAATGGTTTCTCTCACCATCATATGACGACTTCTCAAAGACGTGAAGGACAATCTCCCTTCATTCATTCATTTTACAAATACCTATCAAAAATCTGCAATATGCCAGGCACTGTGTTAGGTGCTGGGGATATAGTGGTAAATAAAATAAGCATACATGCTACTCATGTTTCCAGAGAATTTCCCAATCTGAACAAGGTCACCTAGGCAAAGGTGACCTTGCCTAGGCAAAGGTTTGTTTCTTTCAGCAAATAAACTCAGCCAAGCAATCCAAGAGACAGCTCTATGCTTTCCAAAGGCTCTCTCCCACAAGGCTCTTTGTAATGCATTCACAAGACTATTATTATCAAATGATCCACCCAAATGTTAACTAAAACAGAAAAGGCAAGTCTCCCTTTAACTGACCCTGAATTCCAAAGCCAGGCAAAATCATTGTCAGATGGTCTTATACGCTGTATAGATGAATCACTTGGTTTGACTCAAACCACTGGGTCATTCTTACCATAACAAGTCATTATATAATGTCATATTTCTTAGTTTACTCCAGTTCTATAATAATACCATTAATCTTCCAACTTAAATTTTTTAAGGACACAGCATTGAGTCAAATTCTCCTCAAGAGATTAGTTACTTAGAGCAATTACTTTCATTTTTTCCAGGCTGTAGATTAGTCCAAGTTACCCCTTCTCTAACTCCCTTTTTCCTTCCTCTTCCTGTCCCCTAAACATAAACACTCTTCCCAAGGTATATCTAGTTTTCTTTTTCTTCACTCTCAACCTCCTCCATTCCTATGGTTTCAACAACCACGCTTCAGAGATGATTCTTGGTTTGGTATCACTCATCCAATCTTTTCCTCCTGAGAACAGTGTGATTGCTGCAGAAGCATGTTGAATCAGAAGGGACCTGACCCTGAACTGCTATCTAGCACATTGGTGATGAGATGGGGATACAACACTGGAAGAGTTTAAGCCAGGGTGATGTTCAGTGAGCACAGACAGGGGCCAAGCAAACCACAAGTAGGAATTAGTAAGACATTATGATGAACGAGCAAGATGCATGATTAAGTGGGCAGACAACATGGAGTAAGGCTGGTCTGCACTGGAAGCAGAAGTTGGGACTAGGGATAAATTCTAGTGAGTACAATTGTCCCTTTCCCTTTCCTTCCTTTCCTGACTAATTCTGTTCTAAAACCATTAGTAGGGGTTTGAAAATATAGTTATTTATGCTGAAATTAGGAGGTAGTCATGCGGAACCTGAGCAGGATGAATCTAGCCAAGGTAGAAGAGGCATCTACCCAGAGAAGCAGACTACTGTAGGGTATCATTATCTGAACAGATTAAGGAGGGCAACACTGTGGAGATTGTATGAGGAAAGTATCTATACCAGGGGTTCGCCCAGTGTGGGGAGTCAAAGATTGAGCAGTGTTCAGAGGCATCCATGTGAAGGAGATTACAGGGAAGCACAGCCTGGCATGGGTTATTGGAGCCCATGCCAGGGAACCTGACATGTAGCGTCAGAGTCCAAGTGGGCCAGGAGGGCATCCATCCATGCAGGGGAAGAACACTGGAGTTGATGACAGCCTGCTGGTGGGCAAGGTCATGTCATGGCCAGATCTTGGCTTTTAAATACTATACCATATATTTCTGCTCCAATCTTTATTGTATCCTTCCTTTGCTAACTTTGGGCTTAGTTTCTTTTTCTTTTCTAGTTCCTCGAGTGTAAAGCTAGGTTGTTTATTTGAGATCTTTCTTCTTTTTTAATGTAAGCATTTAACACTATGAACTTCCCTCAGCTTTTGCTGTAAGTTTTAGTATGTTAGATTTTTATTTTTGTTGCTCTCAAGAGACTTTCGGATTTCCCTTTTGATTTCTCCATCAAACCACTGGTTGCTCAATAATATGTTGTGTAAGGGGTGCCTTCAAGACGGCAGAGGAGTAAGACGTGGAGATCACCTTTCTCCCCACAAACATATCGAAACTACATCTACATGTGGAACAACTCCTAAAGAACACCTACTGAGCGCTGGCAGAAGACCTCAGACTTCCCAAAAGGCAAGAAACTCCCCCACGTACCTGGGTAGGGCAAAAGAACAAAGTAAAAACACAGGCAAAAGAATAGGGATGGGACCTGCACCTCTGGGAGGGAGCTGTGAAGGAGGAAAAGTTTCCACACACTACGAAGTCCCTTCACTGGCGGGGACACGGGGTGGACGGGGGGTAAGTTGTGTAGCTATGGAGGACAAAGCAGCAACAGGGTTGCAGAGGGCAAAGCGGAGAGATTCCCACACAGAGGATCAGTGCTGACCAGCACTCACCAGCCTGAGAGGCTTGTCTGCTCACTCGCCAGGGCAGGTGGGGGCTGGGAGCTGAGGTTCAGGCTTCGGATGTCAGATACCAGGGAGAGGACTGGGGTTGGCTGTGTGAACACAGCCTGAAGGGGGCTAGTGCGCCACAGCTAGCTGGGAGGGTGTCCAGGAAAAAGTCTGGAACTGCCTAAGAGGCAAGAGACCATTGTTTCAGGTTGCACGAGGAAAGGGGATTCAGAGAACAGCCTAAATGAGCTCCAGAGATGGGCGCGAGCCATGGCTATCAGCACGGACACCAGAGATGGCATGAAACACTTAGGCTGCTGCTGCAGCCATCAAGAAGCCTGTGTACAAGCACAGGTCACTATCCACACTTCCCCTCTTGGGAGCCTGTGGAGCCTGCCACTGCCAGGGTCCCGTGATCCAGGGACAACTTCCCCGGGAAAACACAAGGCGTGCTGCAGGCTGTTGCAACGTCATGCCGGCTTCTGCCACTGCAGGATCACTCTGCGTTCCATACCTCTCCATCCCCCTCGGCCTGAGCGAGCCAGAGCCCCCTAATCAGCAGCTCGTTTAACCCCCTCCTGTCTGGGCGAGGAACAGATGCCAGAGGGCAACCTACATGAAGAGGCGGGGCCATATCCAAAGCTGAAACCCAGGAGCTGTGTGAACAAAGAAGAGAAAGGGAAATTTCTCCCAGCAGCCTCAGGAGCAGCAGATTAAATCTCCACAATCAACTTGATGTACCCTGTATCTGTGGAATACCTGAATAAACAAAGAATCATCTCCAAATTGAGGCAGTGGACGTTGCGAGCAACTATAGACTTGGGGTTTGCTTTCTGAATTTAATTTGTTTCTCGTTTTATATTAATCTTAGTTTAGTATTTAGAGCTTATTATCATAGATAGATTTCTTTATTGATTTGGTTCCTCTCTTCTTTTTTATTTTTTATATATATATTTTTCCTTTTTCTCTTTTTGTAAGTGTGTATGTGTATGCTTCATTGTGTGATTTTTGTCGGTATAGCTTTGATTTTGCCATTTCTCCTGGGGTTCTGACTGTTGGTATTTTTGTTTGTTTGTTTGTTTGTTTGTTTTGTTTTTTAGTATACATTTTGCGCTTGTTATCATTGTTGGATTGGGTTTTTGGATTGGTTCCTCTCTTCTTTCTTTCTCCTTTTTTTTAAATTACTTTTTTATTTTCTTATTTTTAATAATCTTTTTCTATTTTATTTTATTTATTTATTTACTTACTTATTTACTTATTTATTTTTCTCCCTTTTCTTCTGAGCCATGTGGCTGACAGGGTCTTGGTGCTCCAACCGGGTGTCAGGCCTGAGCCTCTGAGGTGGGAGTGCCAAGTTCAGGACATTGGTCCACCAGAGACCTCCCAGCCCCATGTAATATCAAATGGCAAAAGCTCTCCCAGAATTCTCCATCTCAATGCTAAGACCCAGCTCCACTCAACGACCAGCAAGCTACAGTGATGGACACCCTATGCCAAACAACAAGCAAGACAGGAACACAAACCCACCCATTAGCAGAGAGGCTGCCTAAAATCATAATAAGTTCACAGAACCCCAAAACTCACCACCAGACGTGGTGCTGTCCACCAGAAAGACAAGATCCAACCTCATCCACCAGAACACAGGCACCCGTCCCCTCCACCAGGAAGCCTACACAACCCACTGAACCAACCATAGCCACTGAGGGTAGACACCAAAATCAACGGGAACTACAAACCTGCACCCTGTGAAAAGGAGACCCCAAACACAGTAAGTTAAGCAAAATGAGAAAACAGAGAAATATGCAGCAGATGAAGGAGCAAGGTAAAAACTCACCAGACCAAACAAATGAAGAGGAAATAGGTAATCTACCTGAAAAAAGAATTCAGATTAATGATAGTAAAGATGATCCAGAATCTTGGAAATAGAATGGAGAAAACACAAGAAATGTTTAACAAGGACCTAGAAGAACTAAAGAGTCAACAAACAATGATGAACAACACAATAAATGAAATTAAAAATTCTCTAGAAGGAATCAATAGCAGAATAACTGAGGCAGAAGAATGCATAAGTGACCTGGAAGATAAAATAGTGGAAATAACTACTGCAGAGCAGAATAAAGAAAAAAAAAATGAAAAGAATTGAGGACAAACTTAGAGACCTCTGGGACAACATTACATGGACCAAATTTAGAATTATAGAGGTCCAAGAAGAAGAAGAGGAAAAAAAAGGGACTGAGAAAATATTTGAAGAGATTATACTTGAAAACTTCCCTAATATAGGTAAGGAAATAGGCAGTCAAGTTCAGGAATCACAGAGAGTCCCATACAGGATAAATCCAAGGAGAAACATGCCAAGACACATATTAATCAAACTATCAAGAATTAAATACAAAGGAAAAATATTAAAAGCAGCAAGGGAAAAGCAACAAATAACATACAAGGGAATGCCCATAAGGTTAACAGCTGATCTTTCAGCAGAAACTCTGCAAGCCAGAAGGGAGTAACAGGACATATTTAAAGTGACAAAAGGGAACAATGTACAACCAAGATTACTCTACCCAGCAAGGATCTCATTCAGATTCTACAGTCAAATTAAAACCTTTACAGATAAGAAAATGCTAAGAGAATTCAACACCACCAAACCAGCTCTACAACAAATGCTAAAGAACTTCTCTAGGCAGGAAACACAAGAGAAGGAAAATACTTACAATAACAAACCCAAAACAATTAAGAAAATGGTAATAGGAATATACATATCCATAACTACCTTAAATGTAGATGCATTAAATGCTCCAACCAAATGACATAGACTAGCTGAATGGATACAAAAACAAGACAAATACATATGCTGCCTACAAGAGACCCAATTCAGACCTAGGGACACATACAGACTGAAAGTGAGGGGATAGAAAAACATATTCCATGCAAATGGAAATCGAAAGAGAGTTGGAATAGCAGTTCTCATATCAGACAAAATAGACTTTAAAATAAAGACAATTACAGGAGACAAAGAAGGACACTACATAATGATCAAGGAATCAATCCAAGAAAAAGATAACAATTATAAATATTATGCACCCAACATAAGAGCAACTCAGTACGTAAGGCAAAATCTAACAGCCATAAAAGGGGAAATCGACAGTAACACAATCACAGTAGGGGACTTTAACACCCCACTTTCACCAAAGGACAGACCTTCCAAAATGAAAATAAATAAGGAAACACAAGCTTTAAATGATACATTAATCAAGATGGACTTAATTGATATTTATAGGACATTCCATCCAAAAACAGCAGATTACACTTTCTCCTCAAATGCTCATGGAACATTCTCCAGGATAGATCATATCTTGCATCACAAATCAACCCTTGGTAAACTTAAGAAAATTGACATCGTATCAGGTGTCTTTTCTGATCACAACGTTATGAGACTAGATATCAATTACAGGAAAATATCTGTAAAAAATACAAACACATGGAGGCTAAAAAATACACTACTAAATAACCAAGAGATCACTGAAGAAATCAAAGAGGAAATCAAAATATACCTAGAAACAAATGACAACGAAGACACGATGACCCAAAACCTATGAGTTGCAGGAAAAGCAGTTATAAGAGGGAAGTTTATAGCAATACAAGCCTGCCTCAAGAAACAAAAAACATCTCAAATAAACAACCTAACCTTACACCTAAAGCAATCAGAGAAGAAACATCAACAAAAAAAACCCAAGTTAGCAGAAAGAAAGAAATCATAAAGATCAAAGGAGATAAATGAAAAAGAAATGAAGGAAACGATAACAAAGATCAATACAACTAAAACCTGGTTCTTTGAGTAGATAAACAAATTGACTCATCAAGAAAAAAAGGGAGAAGACTCAAATCAATAGAATTAGAAATGAAAAGGAGAAGTAACAACTGACACTGCTGAAACACAAAGGATCGTGAGAGATTACTACAAGCAACAATAGGCCAATAAAATGGACAACCTGGAAGAAATAGACAAATTCTTAGAAAAGCACAGCCTTCCAAGGCTGAACCAGGAAGAAATAGAAAACATAAACAGACCAATCACAAGCACTGAAATTGAAACTGTGATTAAAAATCCTCCAACAAACAAAAACCCAGGACCAGAAGGTCTCATAGGCTATTTCTATCAAACATTTAGGGAAGAGCTAACACCTATCTTTCTCAAACTCTTCCAAAATATAGCAGAGGGAGGAACACTCCCAAACTCATTCTATGAGGCCACCATCACCCTGATACCAAAAACAGACAAGGATGCCACAAAAAAAGAAGACTACAGGCCAATATCACTGATGAACATAGATGCAAAATTCCTCAACAAAATACTAGCAAACATAATCCAACAGCACATTAAAAGAATCATACACCATGATCAAGTGGGGTTTATCCCATGAATGCAAGGGTTCTTCAATATATGCAAATCAATCAATGTGATACAGCATATTAACAAATTGAAGGAGAAAAACCATATGATCTTCTCAATAGATGCAGAAAAAGCTTTCGATAAGATTCAACACACTTTAATGATTAAATCCTTCCAGATAGGCATGGAGGAAAATTACCTCAACATTACAAAGGCTTTATATGACAAACCAACAGTCAACATCGTTCTCAATGGTGAAAAACTGAAACCATTTCCTCTAAAATCAGGAACAAGTCAAGGTTGCCCACTCTCACCACTATTATTCAACATAGTTTTGGAAGTTTTAGCCACAGCAATCAGAAAAGAAAAATAAATCAAAGGAATCCAAATTCAAAAAGCGGAGGTGAAGCTGTCACTGTTTGCAGATGACATGATACAATACATAGAGAATCCTAAAGATGCCACCAGAAATCTACTAGAGCTAATCAATGAATCTGGTAAAGTTGCAGGATAAATAATTTATGCTCAGAAATCTCTTGCATTCCTATACACTAATAGTGAAAGATCAGAAAGAGAAATTGAGGAAACACTCCCATTTACCACTGCAACAAAAAGAATTAAATACCTAGGAATAAACCTACCTAAGGAGGTAAAAGACCTGTACTCAGAAAACTGTAAGACACTGGTGAAAGAAATTCAATATGATACAAACAGAGGGAGAGATATACCATGTTTTTGGATTGGAAGAATCAACATTGTGAAAATGACTATACTACCCAAAGCAATCTACAGATTCAATGCAGTCCCTATGAAACTACCACTGGCATTTTTCACAGAACTAGAACAAAAAATTTCACAATTTGTATTTTAACACAAGAGACCCCGAATAGACAAAGCAATCTTGAGAAAGAAAAACAGAGCTGAAGGAATCAGGCTCCCTGACTTCAGACTATACTACAAAGCTACAGTAATCAAGACAGTATGGTACTGGCACAAAAACAGAAATATAAATCAATGGAACAGGATAGAAAGCACAGAGATAAACCCACGCACATACAGTCACCTTGTTTTTGATAAAGGAGTCAAGGATATACAATGGAGAAAAGACAGCCTCTTCAATAAGTGGTACTGGGAAAACTGGACAGCTACATGTAAAGGAATGAAATTAGAACACTCCCTAACACCATACACAAATATAAACTCAAAATGGATTAAAGACCTAAATGTAAGGCCAGACACTATCAAGCTCTTAGAGGAAAACCTAGGCAGAACACTCTATGACATAAATCACAGCAAGATCCTTTTTGACCCACCTCCTAGAGAAATAAAAATAAAAACAAAAATAAGCAAACGGGACCTACTGAAACTTAAAAGCTTTGGCACAGCAAAGGAAACCATAAACAAGACAGAAAGACAAGCCTCAGAATGGGAGAAAATATTTGCAAATGAAGGAACTGACAAAGGATTAATCTCCAAAATTTATAAGCAGCTCATGCAGCTCAATATCAAAAAAATGAACAATCCAATCCAAAAATGGGCAGAAAACTTAAATAGACATTTCTCCAAGGAAGATATACAGATTGCCAACAAACACATGAAAGGATGCTCAACATCACTAATTATTAGAGAAATGCAAATCAAAACTACAATGAGATATCACCTCACACCAGTCAGGATGGCCATCATCAAAAAATATAGAAACAATAAATGCTCATTGAGAGAGGGTGTGGAGAAAAGGAAACACTCTTGCACTGTTGGTGGGAATATACATTGATACAGCCACTATGGAGAACATTATGGAGGTTCCTTAAAAAACTAAAAATAGAAGTACCAAAAGACCCAGCAATCCCACTACTGGACATATACCCTGAGAAAAACCATAATTCAAAAAGAGTCATGTACCAAAATGTTCATTGCAGCTCTATTTACAATAGCCAGGACATGGAAGCAACCTAAGTGTCTATCAACAGATGAATGGATAAAGAAGATTTGGCACATATGTACAATGGAATATTACTCACCCATAAAAAGAAATGAAATTGAGTTATTTGTAGTGAGGTGGTTGGACCTAGAGACTGCCATACAGAGTGAAGTAAGTCAGAAAGAGAAAAACAAATACTATATGCTAACACATATATATGGAATCTAAAAAAAAAAAAAAGTTCTGAAGAACCTAGGGGCAGGACAGATATAAAGACACAGACATAGAGAATGGACTTGAGGACACAGGGAGGGGGAAAGGTAAGCTGGGATGAAGTGAGAGAGTGGCATGGACATATATACACTACGAAGTGTAAAGTAGATAGGTAGTGGGAAGCAGCCACATAGCACAGGGAGATCAGCTCCGTGCTTTGTGTCTACCTAGAGGGTCAGGATAGGGAGGGTGGGAGGGAGACACAAGAGGGAGGAGACATGGGGATGTATGTATATGTATAGGTGATACCCTTTGTTATACAGCAGAAACTAACACACCACTGTAAAGCCATTATACTCCAATAAAGATGTTTAAATTTTTTTAATTAAAAATAAAAAATATGTTTTATAATTTCTACATATTTGTGAATTTTTCAGTTTTTCTTCCATTATTGATTTCTAGTTTCCTCCCATTATGGTCAGAAATGATACTTGTTATAATTTCAGACTTCCTGTATTTGCTAAGACTTTTTGTGTGACCTAATATGTGATCTCTCCTGGAGAATGTTCTGTGTGCACTTGAGAAACTGTATATTCTGCTGCTATTGGATTAAATATTCTGTATATGTCTGTTAGATATATTTCCTTTTTGGTCTTTTTTCTGGATATTCTATCCATTACTGAAAGTGGGGTATTGAAGTCTCCTATTGTATTGTTGTCTATTTCAGCCTCAGTTCTGTCAATGTTAGATTTATATATTTAGGTGCTCTGATTTTTGATGCACACATATTTATAATTGTTATAGCTTCCTAATGACTTGACTTTTTATCATTACAGGATGTCCTTCTTAGTCTCTCATGAAATTTTTGACTTAAAGTCTATTTTGTCTGATACAAGTATAACTACCTTGCTTTCTTTTGATTAGCATCTGCATCAAATATCTTTCTCTATTCCTTCATTTTAAGCCTATGTGTATCCTTAAGTCAGAAATTAGTTTCTTAAAAAATAATAAAATAAAATGAGTTTCTTCTAGGCAGCATATACTTGAGTCCTGCTTTTTGCCATTCAGTCACTCTATGTCTTTTGATTAGAGAGTTTAATCCATTTGCATGTAAAGTGAAAGGATTTACTATTGCCATTTTTAATTGTCTTCTGTTAGTCTTGTAGTTCTTTTATCTTTTCTTCTATTGCCATCTCCCTTTTCGTTTTCCTGATTTTTTTACATTGATATGCTGATTCCTTTCTCTTTCTCCTTTGTATAACTTCTGTAGGCATTTTCTTTGTGGTTATCATGGGGCTTACATAAAATATCTTATAATTACAATAGTCTATTTTAAGCTGATAACTTAAGTTCAATCACGTACAAAAACTCACCACTTTTCCTCCCCACCCCGACTTTATGTTTTGTTGTTACAATTTACATCTACTTATATTACATATCTATTGACATATTTTATAGTTATTTTAATGCTTTTGCTTTTGTGTGTGTGTGTGTGTGGTACGTGGGCCTCTCACTGTTGTGGCCTCTCCCGTTGCAGAGCACAGGCGCAGGATGCGCAGGCTCAGCGGCCATGGCTCACGGGCCCAGCTGCTCCACAGCATGTGGGATCTTCCCAGACCAGGGCACGAACCCGTGTCACCTGCATCGGCAAGTGGACTCTCAACCACCGCGCCACCAGGGAAGCCCTGCTTTTGCATTTTAACTTTTATACTTGAATTAAAAGTATAACAATTATACTTTATTACTGAACACCATTACAGTATTAAAGTAACCTATATGTGTCTACATATTTACCTTTACCAATGAGTTTTATACTTTCTTACACTACCATGTTGCTATTTAGTGTCCTGACATTTTAACTTGAGAATTCCCTTTAGCATTTCTTGTAAGGCAGGTCTAGTGATGATTAACATCTTAGTTTTTATTTGTCTGGGACAGACTTTATCTCTCCTTCATTTTTGAAGAAAAAAATTTGCTGAATACAGTATTCTTGGTTGGCAGGGTTTTTTTTCTTTCATCACTTAGAATATATCACCCCACTCTCTCCTAGCCTGCAAGGTTTCTGCTGAGAAATCTTGTAGTCTTAGGGCAGTTCCCTTGTAAATGACAAGTTACTTTTCTTTTGCTGCTTTCAAAATTTCTCTTTGTCTTTGATGTTTGAGGATTTGATTATAATGTGTCTCAGTGTTTGTTTGTTTATTTGTTTTGTATTCATCTTATTGTAATTCATTGCACTTCTTAGATTTAGATGTCCATTTCCTTCCCCAGATTTGGGAAGTTTTCAGTCAAGGTTCATTTTTTTTAAATAAGCTTTCTGGTTTCTCTCTCTCTCTCTCTCTCTCCCCTCCTTCTGAGACTCCCACAATGCATACATTAATCTTATTGCCGTTTTCGATAAGTCCCTTAAACTTCCTTTTTTCAATTTTTTTTTTCCTCTGACTGGATAATTTCCAACAGTAATCTTCAAGTTTACTGATTCTTTTTCCTGCTTTGTCTAGTCTGTCATTGAAGCTCTCTAGTGAATTTTTCAGCTAAGTTATTGTATTCTTCAGGCTCATGATTTCTGTTTGGTACTTTTTTATATTTTCTATCTCTTTGTTAAAAGTCTTACTTTCTCTATACGTTGTTCTCCTGACCTTGGTGAGCATCTTTATGATGGTTATTTTGAATTCTCTGTCAGGTAAACCTTATATCTCCATTTCACTACGGTCAGTTTCTGGAGATTTTTCTTGTTCCTTTGTTTGAAATATATTTGCCTGCTTCTTCATCTTTCTTGATTCTCTGTATTGGTGTCAGTGCATTAGACAAATCAGCCACATCTCCTAGTTTGCATAGACTGGCCTCATACAGGAAAAGACCCCCACTGGTCAGCCTGCCCAGAGACTCTAGGGGTCTTTCAAACCTTCCTGCTTGTCCAATCCACTTTCTTTATTTGTTTTTTTTTTGCAGCCCTCAAGCATCCAGTGCACCAGAACAAGTCACATGAAAGTTAGTCCCTCAGGCATCTCTCAGAGAAGTTGGATTATTGAACATTCCATCCAACTTTTTCCCTCTCCAAGGAGGTTTTTCATCCACTCACTCTGTACTGAGCCAGGGGAGGAGGTATGGTTACTTCCAAACCTCCATCTCTGTTCTCACTAACCCCTAGGTGACTAGATTTTGCCAGGTTCCATCTACTCTGAGTCATGGAAGACTGAAAGAAGCCAGTCCTTTGTGTATCCCCCATAAAAGTTGGGGCATTGGACACATGGACCCACTCTTTCCCTCCCTAGGAAGAAGCTGGGAGCCAGGGGTTTTCCTCTACTCACTCTGTGCTCAGCTAGGGGAAGAGCTATGGTGACTATTAGCCCCAGTCACCGTCTTTATTTTTCTACAGGCAATTAGATTGTGCTCATCCCATCAGCAATCTAAGACTGGAAAAACTGAAGTCAGTCTTCTGGGGAGGCCCCACAGAAAATCTGGGGTCATTTGGACCAACTCTTTCCCTTCTCCTAAGACAAGCTGAAAGCTGGGATGGGGGTTCTCCTCTCAGTTATATGACACTGTGCTAGGGACTGAGATTCCAGCAAGAAGGTATCTTGAATCTCCTGTTGGCTTCAATGAGTATGGTTTTATGTTTTCCTGGAGTGCAATTAATTTCTAAATTTCTCACAAAAGGAACTTGTCCATGAATTGTTGCTGAATTTGTCCATGAATTGCTTCCTTTCCATAGGGGAAAGGAAAGTCCATAGCTTCCTCCTCCGCCATCTTTCTGATGTCCCTAAACTCATTTTTAATGATAAGGAGGAGACAATTCTACTTTCATTAGTTATAGAGGCATAGCATCGCAGAGTTAGTAGATTTTAATTACCATCCCATTCAAATATGAATTCCGCACTTGAGTTCCAGTGGCAGCTGAGAAACTACTTAGAGTTACCAACATTATGTCATAATGGAAGAACAAGAATAAGGCAGGGTTATGGTCAGGATAGGGTTAGAGTTAAATATTAACTAATGAGATAATCAGGATCTCAGTACTGATATTTTTAAGAAATGGAATGCTTGAGCATAATTTTATACTGGAAAGAGTATGGCACTGGGGAGAAAAGGGTTGAAGAGAGATGGGATATAATATATAGCTCAAAGGCTAGAGGAGATGGATAAGGTTAAGTGTGAAAAGAATAGAACAATTTCTTTCCTAGGCAATCACAATAATAACAACAACCAAAATCTAGACGTGCTAACTCATGCACTTACTTTGTGCCACGTACCATGCACTACATGTACATTACCTCATTATTTCTTATATCAAACCTATGTGGTAGATACTGTTATTACCCTCATTACACAGAGAAGGAAATTTAAGTACAGAGTGAGTAAGTAATCTGCCTAAAGTCACACACCTAATGGACTGAAGAGCTAAAATGCTTAATCTGACTCCAGAGCCCCCTGCTCTTGACCACTCCCATGCTTTCACTAAGGAAGGAAAGAAAGATGATAAAAATAGATTTTATTTCAGAAGTGAATAGGAAGAATACTGAGGAAATGCTTACCTGATGATGTTGATGCTCTGAATAAAGGTAGAAGCAACATCTGTTCAGGTAGGGACAAGGATGAAGCTGGGGATTGAAAAAAAAAAAGAGTAGAGGCTTACAAAATCCATATAAGACTGGAAAAGGAACCCTGCTATGGATTAACAAAAGAATTTCTAAGCCTCATCAGAAGCCCCGCTGAGTTTGGAACACTTCACTCATAATGGCACCATCAGCATGGTTATGCAACTTTCTTGAGCGCTTCTCAGAAACCCAGAGGCAGAACCAAGAAGAAAGATCATTGATTGACCCACAGCAGAGGGACTGACAAAGGAGTGAGATGGGCAGTAAATGTATTAAGGGAATTGAGGATGATGGTGAGAATAGTTGCAATATTGCTTATTGGGTCCAGGCCAAATTGGAAGGGAAGAAAAGCTAATGAATGTCAGTTGAATCAAATAGTAAAAATGGAAGGCACTTTCTTTTCAGTGTATAGGAACTTTTAAATTTACCTTAACCATTTTATTTTAAATCCTTAATTATATAAGTCAACTTTATCCCTTAGTTGGAAGTCACTTTATATTTTATTCTTTAGTTGAAAAACATCTATATCTCTTAATTACTAAGTAAACTAGATTAAGAATCAAGATATAGGAAATTACACAAATTCTACACTAATGAACTATGTAATCAACTAAGTCAGTCACATTGTGTCTCAGTTTTCTTAACTGAAAAAGAAAAAGAAAGAAAATTAGATTTAACGATCTAATATTCTGTTTCATTTCTTCTTTTCATTCCATGATTAAAATAAATTACAGAAATTTCCAAGTTAGTTCTCTAACTTTACCATAATTAGAAACTGACTTTTCCAAATATGTGTTAAGATAAACATTTTTAAACCAATGGCTGCACATCTTTCAACACCAACTTCATAATTTCAACAATCACACAGTGAAATCATATACAAAATGCAATAAAAACCATTAGCTGCTCAACACCTCCATCTACAGGGTCTCGATAGTCTTAAAATAGAATGATAATCCACACAGCAACATAGAAAGACTATTCCTAGTCTTAAAGCTAATAAACTAGGTTTCAATGTTAGCACCATGCTCAATCAGTCTGTATTTATTTTGTAACTATTTAAGTTTAATTATTTTTGCTTTCTTTCAATTTCCTCTTTACTCCTTTATGTCATATAGTTCTTACCCAGAACTATAGGCATTTACTAATCAGTATTTACTAAATGCTTTAATTTATTTTTTCTTCCAGTTTTATTGTGATATACAGCACTGTATAAGTTTAAGGTGTACATAATGATTTGACTCACATACATCATGAAATGATTACCACAATAAGTTTAGTGAACATCCATTATCTCATATAAATACAAAAGAAAAAAAAGGAAAAATATATTTTTTTCTTGTGATGAGAATTCTTAGGATTTTGCTCTCTTAATATTTTTCATATATAACATACAGCAGTATTAATTATATTAATCATGTTGTACATTACACCCTTAGTACTTTTTTATCTTATAACTGGAAGTTTGTACCTTTTGATTGCCTTCATCCAATTCCCCCTCCCCCACCCTCCACCTCTGGTAACCACATATCTGATCTCTTTTTCTATGAGTTTGTTTGACCTACAGCACTATTTTAACTACTGGTGTACAACATAGTGGTGGAGAATTAGGGGAAAAAGAAGGGAAAGATAGGAAAGAAAAGGAGAGTGGGGAGAGAAAGAAGGAGGGAAGGGGAGGAGGAAGAAGGGAGAGAGGGTGATGGAAAGAGATAAGGGGAGAAAGATAAAAGATGAAACATAAGGGGAGAGTAAGAGATAGAAGAGAAGGAAGAAGAGAGCAAAGGAGAGTGGAAGTGAGAACAAGAGAAAAGGGGAGAGAATGGAAAGTAAAAGAGGGATAGAGAAAAGAAGGAAATAAGAAAGAGATGGGAGGATAAGAGAAAGAGAGAGAGGGAAGAGAGAGGAGAGAGAAAAAAGATAGAGGAAAAAAAGAAAGTAAAGAGTTGACCTGATGAGGACTAGTGGATCTACCTTTGGAATAAATGCACATGTCATTATATAAGGTTTATGTGAATAATTTTACTTTAATAGAATCTAGACGAGTTTAGGATTCATTTGCTAAGAAAATTAAATGTTGTCTAGTTTTACACATTTGCTTTGGGCATTACATTTTAGTAAACGTTGAATTTCAAAGTGCATTCTTAATGCTAACATATTTCATTCTTTGGTAGCATATATTTTCCTTTTCAATGGCATACATTTTCCATTTGTGCCCTTCTTTTTTTAAAAATTTATTTATTTATGGCTGCATTGGGTCTTCGTTGCTGCACGCAGGTTTTCTTTAGTTGCGTCGAGAGGGAGCTACTCTTCGTTGCGGTGCGAGGGCTTCTCATTGCGGTGGTGCACAGGCTTCAGTAGTCGTGGCACATGGGCTCTAGAGTGTAGGCTCAGTAGTTGTGGCTCACGGGCTGGGTTGATCGGCGGCATGTGGGATCTTCCCAGACCAAGGCTCAAATTCATGTCCCCGGCATTGGCAGGTGGATTCTTAACCACTGCACCACCAGGGAATTCCCGGTGCCCTTCTTTAAGAGAAGTATTTCTAGATTTCTATCCCAAAGAATTTCACAGAAAAAAGATGGCCATAGATCAACTTTAGAATAGGTTTGTTCCTCTTGCATCCTTTCAACAATTTCCCAGGCTATACTTGGGAACTTATAAACCTGTAACTGTTTTTGGAGAGCTCTATCCAGAGAGTCTACATGCTGACATGGCTGATTTTTTGGTATGTGTGGTTATTCACTATTAACTAATTTCTATCAGCAAGCAATCTAAGGAGATAATAGTAAGTTAGCATTTTATTGCAAAATATTTTGCTTTATCAAATCAGTAAAGAAAAACACTCTTTGAAGATAATTAATGCAAAATCTAAGTCATTCTGCTACATTTCACTTAAAATTACCCTCAAGGTAAAACTCATCTTCACTTGTAAGCATCTAAGAACTAAAACTAGAAAACTTATAAATATTATACATCTTTTAAGTGTTTAAATTTGTAGTAACTCAGTCTGTTTCAACTTAAAAAAATCAAATGTTCAGTCTTACTACCAAATGACCACCATCAATTAAAAACAAATATTTCAACATAAAAAAATTAAGCTGAATCAGATGATTTTTACAAATTCAAAAACAATTTACCTTTTTACTCTATTTTGAAGGAAATCTTGGGGCCTGAAATAGAAACCCAGATTTTTAAAATATGACACTCTAAATCTAACTATTTTGCATCAAATTAGCATTTCCTTCAAAAGAACAAAATAATTATAACTGTTAGACTCTAATTTTTTATTTTTTAACATGAAAATATTTAGTGATGTTATGAAATCCTAACTCCAACAATGGAGAAAGTATGACAACCAGAGAAACAAATAGCAGCAACATCAAAGAAAACACTGGCAAAACCCATAAAGAAATCTTGAAGTTACTTCTCTTTTCAGAGGTTTTTGCCCCCCCCTCCCCTCCGCATAAGACACTGACTGGTTTCCGTGATTACTATTGTGATTCCATTGACATCACTTAGCCAACCTGCTATCGTGATAGTTTTGACTTCTATGTTAGATTTTAGTGCCGGAGAATATTCAGATAATATTATCCCATTTCTTTTTGGAGAGAAAATTGTAAACAACTATTTTTCCAAAGATGCCTTCATCTTTTTGATTAATATTTTGCCATAATTTTAAAGTTTTCCAAATTTTCAGTCTTCATATAATTGAAATTTAAAATGAGACTCCAAGACTGAAACCAGCTCAACTAATCCCAAAGAAGCTTTGAACCAAGACTTTAAATAAGTTCCTCAAAAAGCTATTGTCAGCTAGTGGGAAGCAGCCGCATGGCACAGGGATATTGGCTCGGTGCTTTGTGACAGCCTGGAGGGGTGGGATAGGGAGGGTGGGAGGGAGGGATACGCAAGAGGGAAGAGATATGGGAACATATGTATATGTATAACTGATTCACTTTGTTATAAAGCAGAAACTAACACACCATTGTAAAGCAATTATACCCCAATAAAGATGTTAAAAAAAAAAAAAAAGACACACACACACACACAAAAAAAGCTATTGTCATCATGATTAAATGCTTAAGAGTGAAATTTCTGGATCAGTTAGTAACTCTATACCATTCTGAGGAAATGCCAGTCTGTCTTCTGAAGTGGCTGCACCATTTTACATTTCCATCAGCAACGTGTCTGCATTCCAATTACTTCACATCCTCCATACCAACACTTGTTATTGTCTGTCTTTTTAATTATAAGCGTTATAGTAGGTGTGAAGCAGGATCTCACTGTGGTTTTAATTTGCATTTCTCTAGTGACTAATGAGGTTGAGCATCTTTTCATGTGCCTGTTAGCCATTTATATCGCTTCTTTGGAGAAATGTCTATTCAAATTATTTGCCTGTTTCTAAATTGGATTACCTTTTTATTATTGAATTGTAAGAGTTGTTTTTATATTCTGTGTATAAGTACTTATCAGATAAATAATTTTTAAAACTTTTCTACCAATCTGCGGATTTTATTTTCACATTCTTGATGGTATCCTTGGAAGTGCAATGAAGCATATGTCCACACACACACACACACAAAAAGTACATGAATGTTCAAAGCAGTATATTCATAACAGGCAAAAAATGGGAAGAAGCCAAATGTCCTTCATCCACTAAACAAACAAAATATAGTACATCTTGACAATGGAATATTATTCAGAATCAAAAAAAGAATGAAGTACTGATAGCTACAACATGGATGAACTCAAAAACATTAGGCTGGGCTTCCCTGGTGGCGCAGTGGTTGAGAGTCCGCCTGCCGATGAAGGGGACACGGGTTCGTGCCCCGGTCCGGGAGGATCCCACATGCCGCGGAGTGGCTAGGCCCATGAGCTATGGCCGCTGAGCCTGCGCGTCCGGAGCCTGTGCTCCGCAACGGGAGAGGCCACAGCAGTGAGAGGCCCGTGTATCGGAAAAAAAAAAAAGAAAGAACAAAAGAAAACCATTATGCTTAGTGAAAGAAACCAGTCACAAAAGACCGCATATTGTATCACCGTATTTAAAATGTGCAGAATAGTCAAATGTATAGAGACAAAAGATATATTAGTGGTTGTCTAGGGCTGAAAGGTGAAGGTGGGGAATGAGACAGGGGAATGTGGAGTGGCTGCCAATGGATACATGGTTTCTCTGGGGGATGATGAAATGTTCTAAAATTATATTATAGTGATGGTTTCACAACTCTGTAAATATACTAAAAACCACTGAATTGTACACTCTGAAAAGATTAAATGTATGGTATGTAAATTATATCTCAATAATGCTGTTTAAAAAAAAACTAATATATACAATCTCTACATATAAAAAAGGTGAGACAGAATCCCTTAAACCCTGCTACACTTCCAAAATTTATACTTCTCCAGAGGGACTTAGAGGTGACTGTGCAATTGGAGAAAAAAAATAATCAGACTTTTGAGGCATTACTGGACACTGGTTCTGTATTGGCACCAATTCCTTTGATTTCAAATGTCAGTGGGTTCCACCAGTCAGAGGAGGAGCTTATGTAGATTAGGTGATCAATCGAGTTTTGGCTTAGGGTTTGTCATTCTCCTGAATGTACACCCTTGTACAGGGAGCCCAGTGTGTTTCCCAACCCACACTGTGGTTATTTCCCCAGTTTCTGGAATGCATAGTTGGAATAGACATCATTCGCAACCAGCAAAATCCTACCTTTGGTTCCCTATGCTGTGAAGTGAGGGCTACTATGGAAAAGTCAAGCAGTACTCTAAAAAGCAATACAGTATTTCTGGAGGAATTGCAGATGAATCACATCATAAAGAATCTGAAGGATGCAGAGATAGTGATTCTCTCCATGTCCCCATTCAGTTCACCTGTTCGACCTCTTCAGCAGACAGATATATCTTGGAAAATGATAGATAAACTTAATCAGGTGCTAACTCCAAATCCAGCTGCTGTTCCAGATAGTTTCTTTACTGAAGAAAATCAACACACTCCCTGGTATGCAGCGCTTGATCTGTTGATTTTATTCCTCTATATCTGTTAGTGAAAACCATCAGAAACAGTTTTCTTTCAGTTGGTGGGGCCAGTAGCACACCTTCACAGTTTTATCTTGGAAAAAACACATTTGGAAAATCGATGAAATACAGGTGTGAATTGGGGGAGGGAGAATATGTAGACAGATGTCTCCAAATGGGCACAGGGTGGGTAAACATTTGTTCTCTGTGAATGCTCACCAAAGAGTGACCTCAGCGGAGGAAAATCTTAATAATTAGGTAAACAAGATGCTATTCTGTGGATCTCAGGCAATCTTTCCCACAATGCATATAAGAACAAAAGGATGGAGTTTCTACATGAGCTCAGCAATTTGGACTACCACTCACCAAGGCCTGTTCAGCTATAACAGCTGCAGAAATGCCAAACCTGCCAACAGCAGAGACGAATACTGAGCCCCAGTATGGTACCATTCCCCAAGGGAACTAGTCAGCTACATGGTAGCAGGTTGATTAGCTTGGACTAATTCCATCAAAAAGAGGTAAAATTTTGTTCTCACTGGAATAGACACTGGGAATATGAATTTGCCCTTCCAGCCCTCAATGAGGTTGCTAATCCGTGGATTTGCAAATGCCTTATTCACCATCATCAGATTCCACGCCGCATTGCTTCTGACTAGGGAACTCATTTCACAGTAAGTGAAGTGTGGCAATAGACTAATGCTCATGAAACTCAATGTTCTTGCCCTTTTCCCCATCACCCTGGGATTGCTGGCTAGCTAGAGCTGGGATGATCTCTATTGAAGACTTAGTTACAGAGCAAGCTAGTTACAGTGCAGCACTTAGTGACTCTCCAGTGACGCCATTCAGAATGCAGTATTTTCTCTGAATCAGTAATCAATATATGGTCCTGTTTTTCCCATAGCCAGGATACATGAGTCAAAATATCGAGTGATGAAAACGGAGTGACTCCTCTCCCTATTACCTCTAGTAATCCACTAGGAAAAGTTTGCTTCCCATTCCGGAAGCTTTGCTGGTTTAGAGATCTGAGTTCCCAAAACAAGAATGCTTCTACCAAGTGACACATTAATGATTCCATTAAAGTTGAAACTGCCAATTGGTCAGTTTGGGTTCCTCATGTCAGTAAACCAACAGAGAATGGAGATAATTGGAGTGATTGATCCTACCTTATCAAAACAAAATTGGTTGGCTACTCTAAAATGAGAGCGGGGAGGAGTATGTCTAAAATGCAAGAATTCCCTTGAAGTGCATCTTAGGAGTTCCAAGATCTGTGATCTAAGTCAATAGAAAACAACAATTCAATGCAGACAGGACTGTTAATGGCTCAGACCCTTCAGTCAGGAAGATTTGGGTCACCTCAACAGATAAAAAAGTATGACCAACGGAAGTGCTATAAACTATTTTTTATTCTATTTTTCCCTTTCCTATTTTCCTACTACTGAACAAATGTTAATAGTGAGTACTTTTATATTTCAATATTTAAGATACAGATTATCAAAAAAACGTGTGACTCTGATAGCAGAAGAGCTAATATTATCCAAAGATGGATGAAGTGGACCTTGTGTATACTCCACTGGGGAAGATGTTAGCATGCTTTTGGTTGCATGAGGAATGACTGCACTATGTTAACTGGAAGGATGATTTTGGTACTGAATGTTTTTGGATGTTAAACAAGGTCAAAAGAAGTATATATAAATGCCAAGAAATAAGAGGTGGATTTGTTTGAAATGCAATTTACAACTCTCAGAATCCTCTTGCCAACATGGTTTGGGAAAGGGGACTTGTGAAAGAATTGGAAGGCAGAAGTGAAGCAGGAGTCACTACTCTGAGAAGTTCATCACAGTCAGACAGTGAGGGACAGGGGCAGAGGTGGCCAGCATGTAAATCACTCTCATCTGCTCCTCATTCAGCTTGTCTTCCAAACTACTGGCCCTGCTGACCCAACAGCCCCAGGACTAACACCAGGATCTTGGCTGTGCACCCACAGAGGCAACTGTTTCCAACAGACCTCTCCACAATCTGCTACTCTGAGGCCCCACTTCTAGAGCTGGATTGACTTAGCCTTTCAGAACTGTCTGTACACTGTGACTCCTCCACCCACTCCAGGACTTCAGAAGGACGCTCAGTGACTTGTTCTGTGGTCCTCTAACTCCCTCTTTCAGATCTTCATTTTCTTCACTTTACCATATTTGTGTAAGGTTTAATTCCTAAAATAAATCCCATATAGCCATAATATTCATGGTGGTTTGGCTTCTCTGATGAACCCTAACTAAACCCTAACTGATCCTGTTTCTAGCCACAAGGGCCTAATTGCTTATAAGTAATTCCAGGAATTATGCTGGGTGGGGAAGGGACCTGTTTTTGTGTATAACCTAGCTATTCCAGCTTCATACTCCATTAGCATGTTGGAAAACACTTTAAGACCCATATTTGTAAGTTATTACATTACCTCCACTCCCATAAGAAGGGGCCCACAACCCCATAATCACCTTTTGGGAGAGAATGTATATTTTTGCCCAGAATCTTATGCCAATGAAGGATTCACATCTAGAATGTCATATGAAGTAAGTATGGATGTACTGTTTGATTGACCTATCATTAAAATTCCATTTTTTGAGGCTTACATTGATTCACTTGGTTTAAATTTTCTACATTTATTAACTCCAACTTAGTGCTTTTCTGAAGGGGTCCCTCTAAAAAGTTTCAAAGCCAATTAGCCTTAATACAAATATAAATTTTATGAGCCATATTTTAACTCCAAAGCCACTATCACCTGAAGAATGAGATAATGGTAATAGATTTATTACATCTTATATTTGACATTTCAGGCACTGAAATTCAAACTCACTTGTGAAGATCTCTAAATTAACTTGCATCAAGTCATTAACAGTTTTTACAACTTGGAATAAATACTAATTAGTTGTTAGAGTGCTTCTCTGGCTTTGTCTCATTTATTTAAAAATAATGTCATAAGCTTGAAACCATGAATATTAACAGTTGAAAACTCTGACACAAAATTTATCTTTAAAACAAACAGCTCTGACATGAGTAATAGAAGTCTTCATGTCCCCACAAGTCAATGTGTTAAAAGTTCTTTTCTCTTCTTGAGACTTCTAGCAGCCCTGTGACGTTAAGGCAACTAAGGGAAGAAACAAATAGGGTTGGTTTCCATTTTTCTGGCACTCAAGAAATTGGGAAACAATCCAATTAAAAGGTGTGAGTGGACAGAGGGTGCCATGTGCTCAATGACAGACAAGTTGATTAACTGAATAAATGATACTTTTCTGTTGAAACAGAACTCACATACAACCTTGGGGTGACCTGGATAAAGCTGTCAAACCCCCCTAAAAGGGTGGACAAAGTCAGATGAAAATGCATAGGAGTGGTCATGAAGAAGAGGCTGAGGCCAGTGGGGCATCATTTGAGATGACCTGAGGTTGTATTTCCAGGATGCAAGAGGAGTTCCGAGTCAAGGGCAGACAAGGTCCCATTTGGGAAGGTGGCATTATAGGCCAACCCAAAAGAGAGGCAAGAGAAGAGATTGGTGTCCTAAATAATCAAAAGGAAAACATGGTAAAATGAAAAGTGTGATAGAGTCAAGTGATTTGGGATTTCTGCCTTTGAACAGGGTTTGTCCTTTTTATATGATAGCTGAAGAGTGGGGAAGAAAGAGGCAAGCATGGATTTCAAAGGAAGCAATACTGGACTGGCATGGACTGGCCAGGGGTGGAACGGAATTCTTCAAGCCTGTTGTCCTCATTCTTGCCTGTACTCATATTCAATTATCAGAGGATTTTCTGTATACGAACTACAGCACATACTTAGCTCACAAACATTTCTGGCTTGGGATTTTAGTGTGCATTTCATTTACTGTATAT
The DNA here is from genome assembly GCF_937001465.1 of Orcinus orca. NCBI lineage: Eukaryota > Metazoa > Chordata > Mammalia > Artiodactyla > Delphinidae > Orcinus > Orcinus orca. The sequence goes on from NC_064559.1 coordinate 144,407,658, forward strand.
TTGTTTGGGTGGGGGTGGAAGTTGGGCAGGGGGAAGTATGTAGACAGATCTCTCCAAATGGGCACAGGACGTGTAAATATCTGTGTCCCCTCAGCAGAGGAGAATCTTAATATTTAGATAAGCAAGATGACCCATTCTGTGGATCTCAGGCAATCTCTTTCCTCCACTGGGCACATGAATAAAAAGGGATGAAGGTTTTGCATGGGCCTTTTTGCTCCATACTTATATGAATTTTGATTATTTCCTGATCAGTCTTGTCTGAAATATGGCTATAGTGTTAACCTTTTCAAAAAGCCAGCTTTTTATTTTAGAAAACTTATTTATATTTCATACACAGTCCATCTACTTCTGCTTCTGTCTTTATTGTTTCCTTCTGGTTTCTTTGGGTTTGTTCTTTTTCCAATGTCTTGAATTGAATGCTAATCTTGTCTGTTTTTAACCATATTTCCTACAGGTTCTATTTAAGGCTATAAATTTTCCTCAAAGTTAGCACTTCTCTAGCTGTACCCCACAAATCTAAATATGCAATTTTTCCATTATCATTCAGTTCTAAGTATTTCTTAATTTAATATATAGTTTCATTTTTGATCCAATAATTATTTTATAATATAGTAACAGAATAATTATGTAGTTTCCAAACATAACTTGGGGGTTTTTTGAGCTATCCTTCTGTTAACAATTTCTAATTTTATTGCACTGAGATCAAAGAACATAGCTGCCATTATTCATTTGAAATTTGTTGAAACTTTCTTAATGGGCTAATACAAGGTACATTTTTGTAACAGTTTTTTTATTAAAGTATAGTTGATTTACAATGTTGTGTTAATTTCTGGTTTACAGCACAGTGATTCAGTTATACATATATATTCTTCTTTGTATTTTTGTCCATTATGGTTTATCACAGGATACTGAAAATAGTTCCCTGTGCTGTACAGTAAGACCTTGTTGTTTATCCATTCTCTATATGGTAGTTTGCATCTGCTAGTCCCAAACTCCCAGTCCAACCCCCACCTCCTCTTGGCAACCACAAGTCTGTTGTCCATGTCTGTGAGTCTGTTTCTGTTTCATAGATAAGTTCATTTGTGTCATATTTTAGATTCCTGTAACAGTTCTTGATTGCTCAAGAAAGGCACTCTCTGCTGTAAGTGTATAGTCATCATTATATCTAATAGAATAAGCTTATTAATAACATTTTAATCTATAAAAATTTTCTTTTACTGCTTAATCTATTAGTTTCTAAGGAGTGTATTAAAATGTCCACCTGTAATTGCTGATTTATCTGTTTCTCCCTAAAATTCTGCCACTTATTGCTTTATACATCCTGACGTTTTAGTACATATGTGTTCATGATAGTCATATATTTTCCTGCCCTAATTTCCCTTTTACCTGTACATAAGGTATATTATTAGGAATATGATGTTTTATTGCCTTAAATTCTATTTTGTTACTTATTAAGCTATTTATCCCAGCTTTATTCTGATTTATGGTTAGCTGGTTTATCTTTTTTCATCCTTCTTTCTAAGTTTTTTGAGTGTGTCTGATGAAGATCATGTATTCTTGGATTTTTTTTTTAATTTTATTGAAGAAGAGATGATTTACAATGTTGTTAATTTCTGCTGTACAGGAAAGCAACTCAGTTTTATGTATACATATCCTTTTTCATATTCTTTTCCATTACGGTTTATGACAGGATATTGAATATAGTTCCCTGTGCTATACAGTAGGACCTCATTGTTTATCCTTCCTATATATACTAGTTTGCATCTGCTAATCCCAAACTCCCAATCCTTCCCTCCCCCAACCCCCTTCCCCTTGGCAACCATAAGTCTGATCTCTATGTCTGCGAGTCTCTTTCTGTTTTGTAGATAGGTTCATTTGTGTCATATTTCAGATTCTACATATAAGTGATATCATATGGTATTTGTCCTTTCTCTTTTCTGAGTTACTTCACTTAGTATGATAATCTCTAGGTCCATCCATGTTGCTGCAAATGGCATTATTTCATTCTTTTTTATGGCTGAGTAATATTCCATTGTATATATGTGCCACATCTTCTTTATCCATTCATCTGTCAATGGCATTTAGGTTGTTTCCATGTCTTGACTATTGTGAATAGTGCTGCGATGAACATAGGGGTGCATGTATCTTTTTGAATTATAGTTTTGTCTGGGAATATGCCCAGGAGTGGGATTGCTGGATCATATGACAATTTTATTTTTAGTTTTTTGAGGGACCTCCATATTGCTTTCCATAATAGCTGCACCAATTTACATTCCCACCAACAGTGTAAAAGGGCCCCTTTTCTCCACACCCTCTCCAACATTTATTATTTGTAGACTTTTTAATGATGGCCATTCTGACTGGTGTGAGGTCAGAACTAAATACAATGAGGTCATGGCAGTTTTGATTTGCATTTCTCTAATAATTAGCAATGATGAGCATCTTTTCATGTGCTTACTGGCCATCTGTATGTCTTCTTTGGAGAAATGTCTATTTAGGTCTTTTGCTCATTTCTTGACTGGGTTGTTTTTCTGATTGAGTTGTATGAGCTGTTTGTATATTGTGGAAATTAAGCCCTTGCCAGTCACATCATTTGCAAATATTTTCTCTCAGTCTGTAGGTTGTCTTTGTTTTGTTTATGGTTTCCTTTCCTGTGCAGATGCTTATAAGTTTGATTAGGTCCCATTTGTTTATTTTTGCTTTTATTCCTGTTGCCTTGGGAGACTGACCTAATAAAACACTGTAATGATTTATGTCAGAGAATGTTTTGCCTATGTTCTCTTCTAGGTGTTTTATGGCTTAAGTCTTTAAGCCATTTTGAGTTTATTTTTGTGTATGGTGTGAGGGTGTGTCCTAACTTCATTGATTTACATGCAGCTGTCCAATTTCTCCAGCACCACTTGCTGAAGAGACTCTCTTTTCCCCACTGTATATTCTTGCCTCCTTTGTTGAAGATTAATTGTTCACAGGTGCTCTCTATTCTATTCCATTGATCCATATGTCTATTTTTGTGCCAATACAAAGCTGTTTTAATTACTGTAGCTTTGTAGTATTGTCTGAAGTCTGGGAGCATTACACCTGCTTTGTTCTTTGTCCTAAGGATTGCTCTGGCAATTCTGGGTCTTTTATGGTTCCATGTAAGTTTTAGGATTACTTGTTCTAGTTCTGTGAAAAAATGTCATGGGTAATTTGATAGGGATCACATTAAATTTGTAGATAGCTTTGGGTAGTATGGCCATTTTAAAAATATTAGTTCTTCTAATCCGAGAACATGGGATATCTTTCCATTTCTTTGAATCATCTTCAGTTTCCCTTATTAATGTTTTGTTGTTCTCAGCATATAAGTCTTTCACCTCCTTGGTGATGTTTATTCCTAAGTATTTTTTTTGATGCGATTTTAAAAGGGATTTTTTGTTTACATTCCCTTTCTGACATTTCATTGTTAGTGTAAAGAAATGCAACTGATTTCTGTATGTTTGTTAGTCTTATATTGGATCTTGTTTTCTTAACCCAATCTGAGACTACAGATTTTTAATTATCTTAAACCATTTGTATTTATTTTATATTCAGATATATTTCAGCCATCTTATTTCATATTTTCCACTTATTGTATTTTCCCTTTTTTTTTCCCCTTTCCCTGATTTCCATTTGGATATAACTGCTTTCCTTCTGTAGGTTTAAAAGGTAAACATCCTATATTTGTCCTTATGGTGGTTATTCAGTGGAAGATATTTATTTATCCTTACTGATTTCTTAAAGTTATCAAAATTAATATCTTTCCCTTCAACAAGGGTCCTTTAGTATGCACTTATGTCTCTTCAATTCCTCCACACATAGTCCATTATTAATATTATTTAGGTATTTTGTTCTGGTTCATTGTATTGTACTTTCCCATGTTTATTTCTTTGATACTGGGTTTTATTTTTTACAATAAACTTACATGATATTTTGTTACTTAACTCCCAAATCTCTTCTAATTTGAGAATTTTCTCCAAGAGCATTTGGTGGGGGTTTGTGCAACAAGACCTTACAAGCCAGTGGTATTTTTTATTATATTCTCATATTTGAATGACAATTTACCTGGATAAAAAATTCTAATTCAAAATTATTTTCCTTCAATACCTTAAAAATATTACTTCATCATTTTCTTACATATAATGTTGGTGTTCAGAAAAGTGGTCTCAATCTGGTTCATTTTCCTTGGTGAGGAATAGGTTTCTGGAAGCTTTTAGAATTTTCTCTTTGTCTTTTGTTCCTATATTCCACTATTAAATTTCTGCATGTGGCTGTTCCCTTCTCTCCCTGTTTGGCCCTGTATGAGGCTTTTCAAGCTGGGATTTTCTATCATTAATAATGGGAAGTTAAGCTTTATTATGTGTTCAAGTATTTATCCTCTCCTTTTCTTTTCTCCCTCTATGAATCCTATCAACTGGATATTTGCACTTCTCTTCTTTGTCATATCTCTTAGCATTTATTTCATTTTATTTTTCTCTTTATTCTACCTTTCTTCCTATGGGTAAGTTCCTCAATCTTTTCTTCTTCACTAATTCATTCTTCTGCTACATCCTTGCTGATACTCACCCTAACGCTTATATATCTTATTTTAATATCACATTCTTCATTCTGGATATTTCCCCTTAGTTCTTCCTTATAACTTTTTTGTTCTTGCTTCATATTACTAAAAAGTACATTTTCCATGCATTTTTTAAATTCTTGGTACCTTCTGTTCCAATAATACTGCTTCAGATGGCATATGTTGTTCAGTTTATTGTCTTTCATTTATCATAGTTCTACTCCTCAGAGACCTAGAATCTGTTTGTTTTGTTTTGCTTGTGAACAGGAGAGCATTAGCTATTCTGTCCGGAATTGTGTCATGAGAATGGCTTGAAAGTCAGGCTCTAGTTTGTCAGTCTGAGTGAGTCGAATGAGAGGGCAGAGGTTGAGGGAAGGGAGGGTAGAGAGTTGTAGACACTACAAAACTACTATTGACACTCCCCTTTTCTGTCACTCCACAGGCAGATCCTCTGATTAGGGTTTCACCCTTAAATACTTGGAAAGAAATACCATTGAAAGAAGGAAGTCTTCCTACATTATAATCCCATTATCCCTGGGCTTTTGAGACCTTTCCTCTCAAAAGGATGGAGGAGTCAAGGTCCAAGGACAGCCAGTCTCTCCATGGCCGCTTTCAGCCACATCTCACCTCAGCAGAGCTTTTTTGGGACTTCATTATTGCCCCTGGGCCGTTGCTGCCAATTTCCGTGGGGAAAGGGTGGGCGTTGATTGTCCCAAGGAAATGGGGAAAAAGCAAGAGCATAACTTGAAAACTTCCCTCCATCCTCACTGCCTCTGGCAGCCTGCTGCCTAGAACTGCAGCCACCACACCCACCAGGGCAAGATAGACTTAGCCCCACTCCCTCATTTTATAGTTTCTTCAGGGTCGAGTTCTCCATCTTGACAGGAACCAAAAAACAGCATTAATTCTTTCTGGAAGCCTTGGGCCTCACACCCATGTTATTCTTCATCATCATCCAAAATGCAATTCCCACTAGTCCATTCTTCTCTCCCACAGTTTCATTCCCATTTTGCTTTGTGCTTCTTTCCTCTAAACAAATCATAATTCTCCTCTCCCTCTGAAACTTATTTACTGTGTCTCAGAGAAACTCCTCTCAGGTTAAAAATATCTCCACAACATCCTCAGCTTCTTCCAGCTCCTTGCCTAAACTGAAACTTGGATACACCACAAGTACACAGCCTCCCCACAGCCCACTCAGGGTCTAATGCCCATAATCCCTTATATACTGGGCTTGGGTATTAGGATCAGACTTCTCCTCCTTCCCTGATGCTGCTGTCCAGATCTCTCCTCCTCCACCTTCAGGTAAAAATCTTTGCTCCTTTAGGAATCATTCCTTTCTTATTCCTCATCATTGTTGTTTACCAACCTCCATCCACATCTCCCTGATTAATCAAAGACACTGGCAAACAACTCAGACTTTCTAGACTTCTCCTGCCATCATTCTGGGTGACTCTGACATTCATGTGGACAGCTCACTCATCACACTCTCTTTTTAATATCTTCATCTCCTCAATTCCAATACCTTCAACTCCATACCCCTTCACCTACAATTCCAGTATTAATAATAATTAAAATCATGTTCATTTATTAAGTCTTTACTTCTTGCTAGAAATATCCTTAGTATTTTTATGTAATTGCCTTATTTAACCCTGACAGCATTACTCTGGATTAGGTACTATTTTTGATTATATTCATTTCTCAAATGAGAAAACTGAGAGTTGAGGTAACTTGTCCAAGGTTGGTCACACTGTTTACAATTAAAAGAGCCAAGATTCAGGAAGTGAAAAAAGGATACTTGAAAATGCCAAAATATATAAATTTTGATTACCCCTCTCCTCCCTTTGGCACTAAAAAAAAACAGTCAAGAATTAATGCATCAATAATATGGAATCTGCTTTTTCAAAAGCAGCTGGAAAATTGTTAAGCTAGCAAATGAAGTGAATCATAAAAAAAGTAAAAGATAAATCTGTTTTAAACTTTGTTAGAAAATACAGTCCTTCTGCTAGAAATTTCTGTTGCTGACACAGTTATTACCAGAAAATTTATGAAAGTTGAGCAAATTTGGTCCCAAGATAGTTAAAACAATCTAGCTAATGTGCTGAAAAATAAAATAAATGTCCTATAAACCTTGATTCATGAAAGGATTCTAAGATACCTTGCCCTAACTTCCTCTTTTTCAAAAATCTAATCTTATTTTATGAATTAACATTTTATTATTCTTCAAGCATTATCTAATGACCACATCTACATAATATTTATACATAGAGGCATAAAGAAATAGAACAAGAAAATTATTAGTATCTTCTGCTTTCAAGATGTCTGACTACAGTTCTGAATATCTGCCAGCCTCATCAAGCATTCATTGTAAAAAAAAAAAAAGTAAAATATAAAAATGATCCTGAATTTGAATGATCACTGAAGAGAAATCGTAAAACTGCTAGAAATGAAAAATGGCTTATTTGGAGGTTGAGAAAGGAGGTTTAATCATCCAAGAAAAAGGAAGATTTTGCCAGAATTCATAATTTACTCATAGAATTCAATTATTTTACATTACTCACCTCACCCTTCTTCCTTAATTAAGGTGATAAAAAAAAAACCAATGAAGTTTAAAATCACAGTGGTTTTGTTTTTAGTGAAGAAGAAAATAGAAAAATTTTAAATTACTTTTAAAGATAAATTTTTTTAATCCTCCTTTCATCTCCAAAGTAGCAGAATATGTCAAGTATCTGAAGAGTATCTTGGAATTCATTACACAAGAATCCAACTGTCATGCTTCCCCCAACTATCCTGGCTGCAGCCCACAGTTTGTGGTTTTTGGTCCCTATCTCCCATAAGGAAGAGAGGCAAGTGGGACCAGACATCCTTCTATGTTGACTAAACCGTCCCATGCACAAGTTTCCAGAAGATTCTATTGTGGCTTCATTTAAAACTATACACATTTCAGATAATGGCCCATTGTTGTCATCTAGGCTGGATAATCCAAGGAAAGTGACTTGTGCATTCACCATCTTATACAAAGGCAACTCAACTACTCAAACCAGCCCACAAATTTTTTCCCCCAAATGAAATAAACAAAAACAGAGAGGGTTTGTGATCAATACCTCACCACCCCCAACAAGGAAATTCTACAGAATATGTTGTAAGGAGAAAGAAAATGATCCCAGGTTGAAGTTTGTGATGTTAGAAGCAATGATGAAAAAAGAAATTAGAAAGTATGTGGGAAATCTGAATAAGCAGATTGTAGGAAACAATAAACACATCTAAAACAATAGCAGTAGTGTCTAACTAGTGATTTTTTTAAAAGCTAGAACTAAAATACAGCACAGAAATGTATGTATATAAAATGAGATTGGTATTACTGAATCAATGCCTTTAAGGTTACATTATTCACAAAGATAGTAATTTTGCTGATCAACTTTAAACTTACTAAGTGTGCATGTCAAAATATTTAGGGAAGCACTGAGTGTATAACTTCCAAACTAATGTGAGAAGGAGGAGATGAAATGAGAGGAAAAGGAAACTAAAGAGAAGGTTGTGTGTTTCGACAATTAACCCACACAGACTAATACACCAGTAAATGTAAGGATGTACATAACAACATAGCCCATGATCCAGAAGTTCCATGCCTAGTAACATACCTTCAAAAACTTCTTGCACATGTGCACCAGGCTATACTTACACAATGTAAGGGAAGCAACCCCCTCGATGTCTCTCTACTGTTCCCTCTTCCTGGAACACTCTCCCCAGACCATTGCATGGTTCTTTCTCTCATCTTCAAGTCTGTTTTCAGCTGCTCACATTCTTAGTGAGATCCCCTCTGATCTCCCTGTTTAAAAATGTCAATTCCAACCCCAATTCATTTTCTCTGCCTTATGTCTATCACACTTAACCACATTCTCACAAACCATATAATTTACTTATTATTTTGTCTGTCTCCTCTAACTAGAATACATATTCTATAAGAGTGGGGATTGTGGTCTCTTTTGTTCATGATGTATCTTCAGAATCTAGAACAGTGCCTGGCATATGGTAGACATGCCACTGAAATAATATAGAGTCTTTTTTATCTTAGCAGAAAAAAAAGGAAATAACCCTAATGTCTATCAACATGGAAATGGATAAAGTGTGCCATAATCATACAAAGGAGTATCATGCAATAGTGAAAATAAATGAACTACATGCATCAACATGAATGAATTCTAATAACTGATTGTTGAGCAAAAAGCAACTAAAGAATACATGTAGGATGACCCCCTTTATGTGAAGTTCAAAATGTGAAATGTAAACAGCATATTGTTTAGAAATACATGACTATCTACTAAAACTATGAGCAAGAGAACAAAAAACAAAATCAAGATATTGATCATGTCTGGGTGCTAAGAGAGAAGGGTAGGATGAGAGAGGAGTACAGAACTTCTATTTATTAAGCTGGATGGTAAGTACATGGGTGTTTGCTTTACCATTATTCTTGGTATATTATTATTTCTTGTATATTAAATTATAATAAAAACAATTATTTTAAAGGGCAACGCATGTTTGGCTCCTGTCTCTCAATGGTTTTCTCTGCTTCTCTGGCCACTGAGATGTAAACCATGCTGCATGTCTCTCATGCTGCTGAGTGGACAAGCATCAACTGTGACCATAAAATAAGCAGCCCCAAGGGCTATGTTTGGGGGGAGAAAGTAATAAGACTTAGTTCAGTCCCAGGCCTAGGCCTTGTTTTCCAACACAGTCCATGGAAATCCCTATATTTGGGGAGATAATAAAATGGTGTTTTGATACTTAAACTTGTAAAATCAGTTCTCAAAAACAGAACTTCACAAAGAATGAGGAGATCAAATCCTACTATTATAATTACATGTAAATGCTTACAGAAAATATTCAAAGAGACAACCAAAAATGCCAAGTCTTTATTCCACTCCTTCTTGATGAGTCAAGGCAGGATTTTTCCTCAGGTAGCAGATAATTTCCTTCAGAAATAGAAACAAATCTTTTCAGCACCATAACACACTATGGCATCTAATCTTCAACAGACCATCGACTAGGGATCTAAGTCACTGTGACTGAACTGTCCATGGTTCATGCCATGAGTACCTTCAGTCAATGGCCTGCACTATACTTCACTTTTTACTACAAATGACTCCTGATGATTCTGTAATAAATGGACTTAAGTCTCACATCCTTGTAAAATGTTGCCACCTTGGATATAAATTTTATAATATTATTATAATAAATACAAATTAATGCTGACCATTTGAAGAGCCCGAACACTTAATTAATTTTGACCATTCTATATTACACCTAGATTATTCTCAACATAGAAAAACAACTCATTTCCTGATGTTATAGTTGTCATAGGTACCATATCTAAAAGTTCTTCACTCACATCTAAATTTCCCTCAGTCCCAACACAGAGACAACCTGGTGGTATTATTTATATTTGTGTTCTCAACAGCCACAATTTTAAAGCTCTACAAATACTTCCACATATACCATCAACACACTGAGAAGCAGTATTTCTCGAGAGGTTTACATCTGTAAATGCTTGCTTCTGTTTAGGACACAATTTCTGCTACACTCAGTAGATAATGTTATATAAACTTATCATCTGAAAAAAGTTTTGATACCTGGTCAATTTTTTCAATTAACACACAATTGCATTTTATAGCATCTGCACCTATTTTATACACATTCCAAAACAAGCCCTACTGAAATGTCAGTTCCTTTATCTGATCATTAGGTTTTTCTTTTTTATCAATTATCTTTACCTTTTATCAGTCACAGCCCTAGGATGGTTTATTTCCTTATGGGCTTCGTAAGTTGTATTCTTTCAAAGCAGACATACTTTGATGTTAAATGTATGGAAAATTTTTCTCTTACATGTACACACACAAAACATCCCCTCTTGCTCCCTCCCATTTTTCCTGACATAGGCAACCTTCTTGGTCTACCTTTTACTTTGCTGCTGGTGCTGGAGATAAGGATACGAGAAATATTCCACTTCTCTCTTAATAAATGGTAACTGATGCTCAGTCTCAACATCAGGGAGACCATATGAAGAGCAACTCCAGTACTCACCTCCAGTCAATAACTGCGGTGTGAAAATGTGGGTCTGTTATTGTGAAATATCTTGATGTTCCAAGAGGTACCAGAAATACACACTTGGGGTTTTAAAAAAACTCATAATTTTTAATGTTGACAAATAATTCACTTTTTTTCTAACACTATATAGCTCAGATAAAACACTGGCCAGGTGTAACCTATAGTGGATCCATTTGAGACTCCAAAAAATGCTTTGGTGCTTCTGTTGTTGATGTTACCTTATCAAATACAAAGGTAATTTAAGATACTTAAAAGGCTCCCAAGGAAACAGAGGACCCTGGTGGCAAGTAATTAATACTCGGTTCCAAAACTCTGCAGAAAAATACCTGTACTCCTAGTTAAACAACAAAACCACACATTTCTGGTCCAGGGTCAATGCAAGTTCACTTGGGGCAGTATTGAAATGGAAATATAAATGGAGTCAAGTTACATTTTTCCCTTCAATCTTTACACACAATGAGGCTACCATTCTTCTCCTTTTCCTCTCCCTTCTCTGCTTTATCAAATCTGAAAGGGTCAAGCCATTCTATGGTTTCCCAATATTAAAAGTACCAGAATGTTTGAAATTACCAGATAAAAACAAAAAAAAAATCCATTAATGCAATTAATTCCTATTAAAAGAAGCCAGAATTTCTTGAAGAAATCACTGATTCCAAGTCTAGGACAGGAAATGTATAAGAAGAACCTGGAATATCTTGACATACCAGACAGCAAGGAGGCTATCAACAGGACTCAAGAGCCAACTGGAAGAAGATACCACTGGTCAATAATGGAGCAATATAAGCTTTGCTAAAGAAAAGAATTGTGATGGGTTGAAACCCATCAAATATGTTTAAACCCATGAGTCCATTATATTTTTAAAATTCAAAAGATGATAGAGAACAAATTTATTATCTTAAATAATGGTTTAAAAGGAGAAGGGAGATCCAGCCTTGATAGGGGATCAAAGACTTTATCCTGCCTTTCTTATATAAATTGAAACAATGGGCAACCAAATAGTTGAATAAATAATGCATTTCTTTATAAAAGTATTCCAATTATGAAATGAAAAAGAAATTATAGAATTAAAATATCTCCATTGAATTAACAAATTAAGGCTTTGAGTATTAACAGTTTCTAACATCAAGGAAAATCAAAACGTAATGACAATCCACACACAATATACTTCCCAATGAAAGAAGACAGCACAACAAACAACCTGATTTTTTAAATGGGCAGAAGATCTGAATAGATATTTCTCCAAAGAAGACATACAGATGGCCAACAGGTGCATGAAAAGATGTTCAACATCATTAATCATCAGGGAATGCAAATCAAACTCTCAATGAGATATCACCTCACACATGCTAGAAGGGCTATTATCAAAAAGACAATAAATAACAAGAGTTGGCAAGAATGTGGAGAATAGGGAAACTCATGCACTGTTGGTGGGAATGTAAATTGGTGCAGCCACTATTGAAAACAGTAGTGAGGTTCCTGAAAAACATTTAAAATAGAACTAACATGTGATCCAGCAATTCCACTTCTGGGTATTTACCTGAATAAAATGAAAACTCTAATTTGAAAAGATATATGCACCCCCATGTTCATTGCAGTATTATTATTTAAAATAACCAAGATATGTAAACCTCCGAAGTGTCCATTGATGGATGAATGGATAAATAAATTATGGTAAAGATACATATATAAAATTATATATATATATGTATATATACAGACACACAATGGAATATTGTTCAGACATAAAAAAAGAATGAAATCTTGCCATTTACAACAACATGAATGGACCTCAAGGCATTATGTTAATTAAATATCAGACCAAGAAAGACATATAATGTATGATCTCATTTATAAGTAGAACCAAAAAACAAAAACAAACAAAAAACAATCACATATACATGGATCAATGGAACAGAATAGAGAGCCCAAAACTAAACCCACACACCTACTGTCAATTAATTTTCAACAAAGGAGGCAAGAATACACAATGGAGAAAAGACAGTATCTTCAACAAGTGGGTTGGGAAATTCAGGCAGTTGCATGTAAATCAATGAAGTTAGAACACACCCTCATGCCATACAAAACAATAAACTCAAAATGGCTTAAAGACTTAAATATAAGACATGACACTGTAAAACTCCTAGAAGAGAACATAGGCAAAATATTCTCTAACATAAATCCTACCAATGTTTTCTTAGGTCAGTCTCCCAAGGCAATAGAAATAAAAGGAAAAATAAACAAATGGGACCTAATCAAACTTACAAGCATTTCTACAGCAAAGGAAACCATAAACAAAACAAAAAGACAACCTACAGATGGAGAGAAAATATTTGCAAATGATGCAACCAACAAGGGATTAATTTCCAAAATGTACAAACAGCTCATACAACTCAATAACAAAAAAACAAACAACCCGGGCTTCCCTGGTGGCGCAGTGGTTGGGGGTCCGCCTGCTGATGCAGGGGACACGAGTTCATGCCCTGGTCCAGGAGGATCCCACATGCCGCAGACCGGCTGGGCCCGTGAGCCATGGCCACTGGGCCTGCACATCCGGAGCGTGTGCTCTGCAGCAGGAGAGGCCACGGCAGTGAGAGGCCCGCATACCACAAAAAAAAAAAAAAAAAAAACAATCAAACAATGGGCAGAAGACCAAAAAAGACATTTCTCCAAAGAAGAAATACAGATGGCCAACAGGCACATGAAAATGTGTTCAACATCGCTAATTATTAGAGAAATACAAATCAAAACTACAAGGTGGTAACCTCAACCAGTCAGAATGGTCATCATTAAAAAGTCTACAAATCACAAATGCTGGAGAGGGTGTGGAGAAAAGGGAACCCACCTACACTCTTAGTGGGAATGTAAATTGGTACAGCCACTATGGAAAACAGTATGGAGATTCCTCAAAAAACTAAAAATAGGGGACCAAATCCAAAGCAGAACCCTAGGAGCTGTGTGAACAAAGAATAGAAAGGGAAATTTCCCCCAGCAGCCTCAGGAGCAGCAGATTAAATCTCCACAATCAACCTGATGTATCCTGCATCGCTGGAATACCTGAATAGACAACAAATCATCGCAAAATTGAGGGGGTGGACTTGGGGTTTCCTTTTTGCATCTAATTTGTTTCTGGTTTTTGTTTATCTTATTTTAGTATTTAGAGTTTATTATCATTGGTAGATTGTTTATTGATTTGGTTGCTCTCTTCCTTTTTTTAAATATATATAGATTTTTTTTTGCTTTTTCTCTTTTTGTGAGTGTGTATGTGTATGCTTCTATGTGATTTTGTCTGTATAGCTCTGCTTTTACCATTTGTAATAGGGTTCTTTCTGTCCGTTTTTGTTTTACTTTTACTATACTATTTAGCACTTGTTATCATTGGTGGATTTGTTTTTTGGTTTGGTTGCTCTCTTCTTTCTCTCTTTCTTTTCTTTTTCCTTCATTTTTTTACTTATTAATTTTTAATAATTATCCTTTTTTAATTTTAATAACTTTATTTCATTTTACTTTATTTTCTTCCTTCTTTCCTTCCTTCCTTCCTTCCTTTCTTTGTTTCTCCCTTTTCTTCTGAGCCATGTGCCTGACAGGGTCTTACTGCTCCAGCCATCTGTCAGGATTGTGCCTCTGAGGTGGGAGAGCCGAGTTCAGGATATTGGTCCACCAGAGATGTCCCAGCTCCACATAATATCAAACAGCAAAAGCTCTCCCAGACATATCCATCTCAACACTAAGACACAGCTCCACTCAACGACCAGCAAGCTGCAGTGCTGGACACCTATGCCAAACAACTAGCAAGACAGGAACACAACCCCACCCATTAGCAGAGAAGCTGCCTAAAATCATAAGGTTGCAGGCACCTAAAAACACAGGACCGGACGCAGTTCTGCCCACCAGAAAGAAAAGATCCAGCCCCACCCACCAGAACCCAGGCAGCAGTCCCCACCACCAGGAAGCCTACACAACCCACTGAACTAACCTTAGCCACTGGGGGCAGACACCAAAAACAACGGGAACTACGAACCGGCACCCTGAAAAACGGAGACCCCCAAACACAGTAAGTTAAGCAAAAAGAAGAGAGAGAAACACACAGCATATGAAGGAGCAAGGTAAAAACCCATCAGAGCAAACAAATGAAGAGGAAATAGGCATTCTACCTGAAAAAGAATTCAGGGTAATGATAGTAAAGATGACCCAAATTTTGGAAAAAGAATAGAGAAAGTACAAGAAACGTTTAACAAGGGGCTCGAAGAACTAAAGAGCAAACAAACAATGATGAACAACACAATAAATGACACTAAAAATTCTAAAGGAGGAATCAATAGCAGAATAATGAGGCAGAAGAACAGATAAGTGACCTGTAAGATAAAATAGTGGAAATAACTACCGCAGAGCACAATAAAGAAAAAAGAATTGAGGACTGTCTCAGAGAACTCTGGGACAACATAAATGCACCAACATTCAAATTAAGGAGTCTCAGAAGAAGAAGAGAAAAAGAAAGGGACTGAGAAAAAATTTGAAGAGATTATAGTTGAAAACTTCCCTAATATGGGCAAGGAAATAGTCAATCAACTCCAGGAAGCACAGAGAGTAACATACAGGATTAAACCAAGGAGAATCACGCCAAGACACATATTAATCAAAGCACCAAAAATTAACTACAAAGAAAAAATATTAACAGCAGCAAGAGAAAAATAACATACAAGG
Organism: Orcinus orca; assembly: GCF_937001465.1. Lineage (NCBI taxonomy): Eukaryota > Metazoa > Chordata > Mammalia > Artiodactyla > Delphinidae > Orcinus > Orcinus orca. The sequence continues at coordinate 144,423,034 of NC_064559.1, forward strand.
GAATCCCCATAAGGTTAACAGCTGATCTGTCAGCAGAAACTCTGCAAGCCAGAAGGAGGTGGCAGGACATATTTAAAGTGATGAAAGGGGAAAACCTACAACCAAGATTACTCTACACAGCAAGGATCTCATTCAGATTCAATGGAGAAATTAAAAGCTTTACAGACAAGCAAAAGCTAAAAGAATTCAGCATCACCAAACCAGCTTTACAACAAATGCTAAAGGAACTTCTCTAGGCAGGAAACACAAGAGAAGGAAAAGACCTACAATAACAAACTAAAAACAATGAAGAAAATGGTAATAGGAACATTCATATCAATAATTACCTTAAATGTAAATGGATTAAATGCTCCAACCAAAAGACACAGACTGGCTGAAAGGATACAAAAACAAGACAGATATATATGCTGCCTACAAGAGACCCACTTCAGACCTAGGGACACATACAGACTGAAAGTGAGGGGATGGAAAAAGATATTCCATGCAAATGGAAATCAAAAGAAAGCTGGGGTGAAAATTCTCATATCAGACACAATAGACCTTAAAATAAAGACTATTACAAGAGACAAAGAAAGACACTACATAAAGATCAAGGGATCAATCCAAGAAGAAGATATGAAAACTGTAAATATTTATGCACCCAACATAGAAGCACATCAATACATAAGGCAAATGCTAACAGCCATAAAAGGGGAAATCGACAGTAACACAATCATAGTAGGGGACCTTAACACCTCACTTTCACCCATGGACAGATCATCCAAAATGAAAATAAATAAGGAAACACAAGATTTAAATGATACATTAAACAAGATGGACTTAATTGATATTTATAGGACATTCCATCCAATAACAACAGAATACACTTTCAGCTCAAGTGCTCATGGAACATTCACCAGGATAGATCATGTCTTGGGACAAAACTCAAGCCTTGGTAAATTTAAGAAAATTGAAATCGTATCAAGTATATTTTCCAAACACAATGCTATGAGACTAGATATCAACTACAGGAAAAAATCTGGAAAAATAAAAACACATGGAGGCTAAACAATACACTACTAAATACCCAAGAGATCACTGAAGAAATCAAAAAATACTTAGAAACGAAAGAAAATGAAAACACGATGACCCAAAACCTTTGGGATGCAGCAAAAGCAGTCCTAAGAGGGAAAGAGCAATAAAAGCGTAGCTCATGAAACAAAAAACATCTCAAACAAACAACCTAACCTTACATCTAAAGCAATTAGAGAAAGAAGAACAAAAAAAGCCAAAAGTTAGCAGAAGGAAAGAAATCATAAATCTCAGATGAGAAATAATTGCAAACGATATGAAGGTAGCAATAGCAAAGATCAATAGAACTAAAAGCTGGTTCTTTGAGAAGATAAATAAAATTGATAACCCATTAGCCAGACTCATCAAGAAAAAAAGGGAGAAGACTCAAATCAATAGAATTAGAAATGAAAAAGGAGACATAACAACTGACACTGCAGAAATACAAAGTTCATGAGAGACTACTACAAGCAACTATATGCCAATACAATGGACAACCTGGAAGAAATGGACAAATTCTTAGAAAAGCACAACTTTCCATTACAGAAACAGGAAGAAATAGAAAATATAAGCAGACCAATCAAGAGCACTAAAAAGAAGACTGTGATTAAAAATCTTCCAACTGGGCTTCCCTGGTGGCACAGTGGTTGACAGTCCGCCTGTTGATGCAGGTGACACAGGTTCGTGCTCCAGTCCGGGAAGATCACACATGCCGCGGAGCAGCTGGGCCCATGAGCCATGGCCGCTGAGCCTGCGCGTCCGGAGCCTGTGCTCTGCAACGGGAGAGGCCACAGCAGTGAGAGGCCCGTGAACCGCAAAAAAAAAAAAAAAAAAAATCTTCCAACAAACAGAAGCCCAGGACCAGATGGCTTCACAGGCAAATTCTATCAAGCATTTAGAGAAGAGCTAATATCTATCCTTCTTCAAAGTCTCCCAAAGTATAGCAGAGGGAGGAACACTCCCAAACTCACTCTACAAGGCCACCATCACCTTGATACCAAAACCAAACATGTCACAAAGAAAGAAGACTACAGGCCAATATCACTGATGAACATAGATGCAGAAATCCTCAACAAAATACTAACAAACAGAATCCAACAGCACATTAAAAGGATCATACACACCATGATCAAATGGGGTTTACCCCAGGAATGCAAGGATTCTCTAATATATGCAAATCAATCAATGTGATACACCATACTAACAAATTGAAGGAGAACAACCATATGATCATCTCAATAGATGCAGAAAAAGCTTGTGACAAAATTCAACACCCATTTATGATAAAAACCCTCCAGAAAGTAAGCGTAGAGGGAACTTACCTCAACATAATAAAGGCCATACATGACAAACCCACAGCCAACATCATTCTCAATGGTGAAAAACTGAAACCATTTCGTCTAAGATCAGGAACAAGACAAGGTGGCCCACTCTCACTACTGTTATTCAACATAGTTTTGGAAGTTTTAGCCACAACAATCAGAGAAGAAAAGAAATCCAAATTGGAAAAGAAGAAGTAAAGTTGTCACTGTTTGCAGATGACATGATACTATACATAGAGAATCCTAAAGATGCTACCAGAAAACTACTAGAGCTAATCAATGAATTTGGTAAAGTAGCAGGATACAAAATTAATGCATGGAAATCTCTTGCATTCCTATATAGTAATGATGAAAAATTTGAAATAGAAATTAAAGAAACACTCCCATTTACCATTGCAAGAAAATGAATAAAATACCTAGGAATAAACCTACCTAAGGAGACAAAAGATCTGTATGCAGAAAACTATAAGACACTGATGAAAGAAATTAAAGATGAAACAAACAGATGGAGAGATATACCATATTCTTGGATTGGAAGAATCAACATTGTGAAAATGACTATACTACCCAAAGCAATCTACAGATTCAATACAATCCCTATCAAACCACCAATGGCATTTTTCACAGAACTAGAACAAAAAAAATTCACAGTTTGTTTGGAAACACGAAAGACCCCGCATAGCCAAAGCAATCTTGAGAAAGCAAAACGGAGCTGGAGGAATCAGGCTCCTGGACTTCAGACTATACTAGAAAGCTACAGTAATCAAGACAGTATGGTACTGGCACTAAAACAGGAATATAAATGAATAGATCAGGATAGAAAGCCCAGAGATACTCCCACGTGCCTATGGTTACCTTATTTTTGATAAAGGAGGCAAGAATATACAATGGAGAACAGACAGCCTCTTCAATAAGTGGTGCTGGGAAAGCTGGACAGCTACATGTAAAAGAATGAAATTAGAACACTCCCTAACACCATACACAAAAATAAACTGAAAATAGATTAAAGACTTAAATGTAAGGCCAGACACTATCAAACTCTTAGAGGAAAACATAGGCAGAACACTCTATGACATAAATCACAGCAAGATCCTTTTTGACCCACCTCCTAGAGAAATGGAAATAAAAACAAAAATAAGCAAATGGGACCTACTGAAACTTAAAAACTTTTGCACAGCAAAGGAAACCATAAACAAGATGAAAAGACAACCCTCAGAATGGGAGAAAATATTTGCAAATGAAGCAACTGACAAAGGATTAACCTCCAAAATTTACAAGCAGCTTTTGCAACTCAATATCAAAACAAACAAACAAACAAACAACCCAGTCCAAAAGTGGGCAGAAGACCTAAATAGACATTTCTCCAAAGAAGATATACAGATTGCCAACAAACACATGAAAGGATGCTCAACATCACTAATAATTAGAGAAATGCAAGTCAAAACTACAGTGAGATATCACCACACACCTGTCAGAATGGGCATCATCAAAAAATCTACAAACAATAAATGCTGGAAAGGGTGTGGAGAAAAGGGAACCCTCTTTCACTGTTGGTGGGAATGTAAATTGTTACAGTCACTATGGAGAACAGTATGCAGGTTCCTTCAAAAACTAAAAATAGAACTACCATATGATTGCAATCCCACTACTGGACATAGACCCTGAGAGAACCATAAATCAAAAAGAGTCATGTACCACAATTGTTCATTGCAGCACTATTTACAATAGCCAGAACATGGAAGCAACCTAAATGTCCATTGACAGATGAATGGATAAAGAAGATGTGGCACATATATACAATGGAATATATCTCAGCCATAAAAAGTAAGGAAATTTGAGTTATTTGTAATGAGGGAGATGGACCTAGAGTCTGTCATACAGAGTGAAGTAAGTCGGAAAGAGAAAAACAAATACCGTATGCTAACACATATATATGGAATCTAAAAAAAAAAAAAAAAAAGTGGTTCTGAAGAACCTAGGGGCAGGACGGGAATAAAGACGCAGATGTAGAGAATGGACTTGAGGACACAGGGATGGGGAAGGGTAAGCTGAGACAAAGTGAGAGAGTGGCATGGACTTATAAATACTACCGAATGTAAAATCGATAGCTAGTGGGAAGCAGCTGCATAGCACAGGGAGATCAGCTCGGTGCTTTGTGACCACCTAGAGGGGTGGGATATGGAGGGTGGGAGGGAGTCGTGAGGGGGAGGAGATATGGGGATATATGTATAGCTGATTCACTTTGTCATAAAGCAGAAACTAACACACCATTGTGAAGCAATTATACTCCAATAAAGATGTTAAATAATAAAACTAAAAAAATAGATTAAAAAACTAAAACTATAGTTTCCATATGATCCAGCAACCCACTCCTTAGCATATTTCCAGACAAAACTGTAATTCAAAAAGACACATGCACCCCTATGTTCATAGCAATACTATTCACAATAGCGAGCTTCCCTGGTGGCACAGTGGTTGAGAGTCCGCCTGCCGATGCAGGGGACCCGGGTTCGTTCCCCAGTCCGGGAAGATCCCACATGCCACGGAGCAGGTGGGCCCGTGAGCCATGGCCACTGAGCCTGTGTGTCCGGAGCCTGTGCTCCGCAACAGGAGAGGCCACAACAGTGAGAGGCCCGCGTACCGCAAAGAAAGAAAACAAAAAACAAAAACAAAAACTATTCACAATAGCCAAGACATGGAAACAACCTAAATGCCCATCGACAGATGAATGGATAAAGAAGATGTGGTACATATATACAATGGAATACAGCTCAGCCATAAAAAAGAATGAAATAATGCCATTTGCAGCAACATGGATGGACCTAGATATTATCATACTAAGTGAAGTAAGTCAGAAAGAGAAAGACAAATACCATATGATATGAGTTACATGTGGAATCTAAAATATGACGCAAATGAACTTATCTACAAAACAGACTCACAGATATAGAGAATAAACTTGTGGTTACCAAGGGGGAGAGTGGAGGGACTGGATGGATTGGGAGTGTGGGATTAGCAGATGCAAACTATTAAACATAAAATGGATAAAAAAACAGGTCCTACTGTATAGCACAGGGAACTATATTCAATATCCTGTGATAAGCCATAATGGAAAAGATATTAAAAAGAATGTATATATATATATATATATATATATATATATATATATATATATGTATAATGGAATCACTGCTGTACAGCAGAAATTAACACAACATTATAAATCAACTATACTTGAATAAAAAAACACTCATAGATACAGAGAACAGATTGGTGGTTGTCTGAGGCAAGGGTGGAGGGTGAAAGAAAAGGGTTAAGGGAGTCAAAGTTACAAACTTCCAGTTATAAAAAATAAGTCATGGGGATGTAATGTACAGCATGGTGGCTACTATTGTACTGCATATTTGAAAATTGCTAAGAGAGTAAATCTTAAAATTTCTCATCACAAGGGACTTCCCTGGTGGTCCAGTGGCTAAGCGTTTGTGCTCCCAATGCAGGGATAGGTGTGATATTAAAAGAATATGCTCAAGGACAGGAATAAAGACAGAGACGTAGAGAATGGACTTGAGGACACAGGGAGGGGGAAGGGTAAGTTGGGACAAAGTGAGAGAGTGGCATGGACATATATACACTACCAAATGTAAAATAGATAGCTAGTGGGAAGCAGCCACATAGCACAGGGAGATCAGCTCAGTGCTTTGCGTCTACCTAGAGGGGTGGGATAGGGAGGGTGGGAGGGAGGGAGACACAAGAGGAAGGGGATATGAGGATATACATGTGCATATAGCTGATTCACTGTTATACAGCAGAAACTAACACAACATTGTAAAAAAATTATACTCCAATAAAGATGTTAAAAAAAAAATTATTGTAAGTAGCAAACCCCTTTTGGAAGAAAGTAGCTACAGACATTTACCTGGTCATATCTGCAGACTACCTCTAGATGCACAGCTATATTTTCTCAGGCTTGTGCCAAAGACCCAGTGGTGGGTGGAGTAGGAGAATGAGTCACCACCAGGATAGTCATCCAAAGAAAATTCTGTGCCAGGAGTGAGCAAACCATCGACTGGGAAGTGATGCAGAAGGTCCAAGAGCCAAAAGAGTTTAATTGAGCTAGGACTCAAACTGGAACAGTCAAGCGGACAGAAAGCCAGAGAAACAGAGTCTAGGTCCAAACCAGGCAGTCAGAGATGAGATCAAGATCCGAGAACTTAAGGACAATATAGAAACTGAACTTAACACAACCCAGCAGAACACTGCCAAACAATAGGCAAGGACCCCTAGTACCTTAATTGAAAATCTAAAAAGTATTGTTACACAATGCAGCTTTTATTTGAACACTAAAAGTAGCCCTAAATTTTTTACACGCGTGGCTAACGGAAAAGAATTCTTCTTCTTGTAGAGATTTTTTTTAAAAATTAACGTAGCCGTGGTAGTTGAAAACAAAACCTTGAAGATCAATTTTTGTCATAGAATGAAGAATTACCCTCTGTTCTATGGTGTTCTATAAATCAATGGAGAAAAGAATACTGTTCAATATTAAATAACTCCGATGGCAATGAAATTCAAAATAGTCACTTTTCTTTGAGAAAGTAAGGTTGGTTTGTTTCTTTGTTTTAATTCCCCAGTGTCAGCACTGTGACTAAAATTCAGGGGACCCCTCAATACACATTTGACAAGTAAATGAAGGACAGTTTTGTGTGTCTGGCCCATAAAGCCTTCCTTTGTCCTCATTTCTCAGTGAAATTATAATCTCTTTCTAATCTGAAATTTCTTCAAAACTATATCAAAAGTGAATTTTTCACTCTGAAATTTCTGTATAAAACTAATCAGGGCAGAAAGATTGGATTCCATGAAATTTGTTTCTAAAATGGCTCAACAGAAAAAGAAATGTTTCATAGGGATGTGCTTTAAGCTTCAGTCTTTAGCGATGATTCATTCCAGTTTCAGAACATACACCTGCAATGTTGGCATCTTGGACAGAAATTGCTGCTTCAGAATCTGTCACTCTATTGCTCCTTACGCTAGACTCAACAAGAGGTGGAATTACTGGTACAAATAACTATTACATGGGACTACAGCAATTAGAAAGCTGTTGGTTTGTAATTGACAGTTCATTTAAGTTCTTTCATAGTCAGCAAAGACGTAAAATGAAAATGATTTCACATTTGACAGGTTAGGTTGTTTCTTGTTAATAGAGTGTAATAACACAGGAGGGCAATATTTGGATAAACTAAGAGGTATATAAGGGGCCTGCATTTGTTCGTTAATACATTTTATAAAAAATGTAGATCTTGCAGGAAAAACTACTCTGCAGTGAAAGCAAATTATTTGTTAGAGGTACTTGTTTCAAGAAGCCAACAACTGTCAGATTGAATTTCTACTCTTTCAATCTGCTTTTCTGCAGATCTTCCTAAAACCTCATTCATTAAAAAAATAATAATAATAATTACTCAACTCAGTGAGAAGGAAAATGTTTCACTGTGGGTAGTTTAGACCTGGAAAGAAATAGAAAACAGGTTATTTTCATGGCAGGCCTTTGTTTAAGAAACAAATTCTTAAAATATTTGTGAAGAAACACATTACTCTTAGACATCAATCAGAAATCAACATGTCAGGAACTGTCACTTCCTGCCAAGACGGAGTAACAGGGACCAGTTTACCCTTCCACCTTAAACAACTAGAAGACCAAACAAAATATATGGAAAAAAATGATTTTCAGACATTGGACAACAGGCGTCATGAGACTTGATCCCTGGGAAAAGAGAAACAGATAAGTCCTAGAAGAAGTTCCAGGCTGCAGCACAGAGCATGTGTGACCCAGACAGAGATCAATGGTATCACTGGATTGAGGAGACAGAGATTAAAATACAGGGAGGCCAAGGAAGCTAGAGTGTGTAGGAGAAGCTCCCCAAAGACAAGAGAGCTGCAAAGAGAGAATGCAGAGGGGTCTATTCCAATCTTGACAATTACAATGTGACTATTTCAGCATGCATGAAACGAAACTGCCCCAGGCCAGGCAAAGAACCAATAGACCAAATGATTCCTTGAACTCACACAGGGCTGGGAATATTTTGTGTTCTCACCAGCCAGAATGGAAAGATGTCCTAATAGGCAAGGTATTGTGTAAAGCCTTCAGAAAGGTATCACCTCAGTAGTGAAACTAAATTATACCTAGACTAAATACAGCTTTTGGTCTGCCCTAGTAATGGTTAAAAGCAAGCCTCAAAAGGATCACACTTTTTTTTTTTTTTTTTTTTCCGGTACGCGGGCCTCTCACTGTTGTGGCCTCTCCCGTTGCGGAGCACAGGCTCCGGACGCACAGGCTCAGCGGCCATGGCTCACAGGCCCAGCCGCTCCACGGCATGGGATCACACTTATTTTAAGTAACTTAACTTCATACAAGAACAAAGTCTGACACCATTGAAAGGAATATAACCAAAGCTAGCACCCAATGACATAAAATTCCCAAAGTCTGGCACCCAATCAAAAAATGCCAGTAATACGTTTACCAGAGAGAAAGGGGGCTGGGAGGTGGTCAACTGGGGTGAAGGGGATCAACTGTACAGTGACGAATCGTAACTAGACTTTTGAGGGTGATCACTTTGTAGTGTATACAGATGTCGAATTACAATGTTGTACACCTGAAACTTACATACTAAAATAAATAGTACTATATGACACACAGTCAGAAGAAAAATCAAACAATAGAAACAGATCCAGAAATTATAGAGATGATGGGATTAGCAGAAAAGGACTTTAAAATAATTATATAACGACACTTCTCATATCTCTTTCTTCGTGGTGCTCAAATTGTTTCACACCTTCTCATTCTCTAGTTGCCCCAAAGCTCTCCCTCATCACCTCCTAGCCCACATGGTCTGTCTCTTCTCCCCACACCCCCACACCCCCAATTTACCCTCCCTGCCAATTCTCTGGTTCTAAATCACAAAAATCTAAGAACAAGTCAACTCTAGACAGGGGAATACAGAGGGCTGGGGCAGGGCAGTGAGCCTGGAAACATTCTCATAATTTTAGCCTCTCTGTTCGTACAGATCCAAGTGGAGACAGTGAGTGTTTTTCTGAGGTCAAGTGAGGTTTACTATTTTCTCTCGCAGTCCAGTCAGCACTCTGTAGCCTTAGCTCTGCTCAAAGATCCAGGCAGAGACAGTGGTAAAAAATTGTTTTGGATTTTAATACAATTTAACCCCCAGTGGAAGAGCAGGTACGGTTAAGCCCAAATCAGGGTGGCAGAAATGCTTTCTCAAGTGGGAAAAGGAGGGACTGACAAACCTGCGTTTGGGAAATATCAGCTCTGCCCACCACCCCCATGTTAGCTCCACATGTAGGAGGTAATGTTTTTAGACCCAAGTCAGGGGCTCTTGGGGTCTTCCTGCCTCAGTGGAGCTTAGGCCCATATGCATAAGGCAGGAAGAGTTAGCCTTCAGTTCAAGGTAGCAACTGAAATGTTCTTCTCGTTTCCTATCCACAAGGTAGCAACTGAAATGTTCTTCTTGTTTCCTATCCGTGCCAAGCCTAGGTGAGATTTTTAATTAGGTAAAAACTGAAAACCTCTCCCTCCCATAAAAGCACCCTTTTCCTTTCTTCTAATAGCTGTATCTTTGTCCCAAGTGTTCATATTCCCACAAGTTCCCATTCTTGTTCCTAGATGGCTGTTGGAATAAACTCCACTATGATAGGGACAGATAGCATGTTAATCCCTATGTAGAGATGGGCCTTTCCCTTCTTCACAAAGGCTTTCTACACACATAGCACTCATCCCCACAACAACTTGTGACATGGACATCATTATTACTGTTTTACACTTAAAGAAAAAGGTTCAAAACTATTAAATGAAGACAGAGCCAGGCTTCAGGGCAGAGGATCCCAGACATGAGTTGGAAAACTAGCATTTGCTTTCTGTCCCTGCAGTTACAACCTGTGACAAATCAGTTAAGTACTCTGAGCCCTCTTTTCTGAAGAAGGCAGAAGGTTGTCTGCTTCACAGTTTTGTTGCCAGGATTACATTTTTAATTCAGGCAAGAGGCTTGGCAAACATTAGCAAATGCCACTTTGGAGCCCGTTGGAGGTCACAGGTCACAGGGTCAGTAGGGTCCTCAGGGTCCCCTTTCTTGAAGCTGCCTATGACACTGACAGGCTGGTGCAGAGCTGGGTGGGTGTGGCCTGGAGCTCTGCTCCTAGCGTGGGATTCCATCCACCTCTCTCTTTACGGGACAGGCACGAGCTCATCCTTGAGAGGGGAAAAGAACACCTGGGTTCACGCAGCTGGCAGCGTGAGCATAGATGCCAACTGGTTAGGAGTGGGAGGAAACGAGCTGCCCCAAACCTGGAAGCCTTGGAGGACCGGGTGCTAAGGGCCCAGCTAATTCAGGTCACACAGCTCTGAATCAGTCTCCAAAGCAACTCAAGGAACTAATTGCACTGCCTGTCTCCACAATAAAATATCGGTAAAGACTCATGCACACTACAAATCATTGATGATTTATACTGACATTCCTGTTCTACATTTAAAACTGGTCCTTGGAACTAGCCACGAAGCATACAAAATGAGATAAATGGGTGTTTGGAGATAAAAGTAACCCCCCAGTCCCAACTTCTGCTCTTGCTGCCCTGGGCTTTAGAAGCTTGATAACATCGGGTTTGTATCTGTTGTTATTAATCTTTTTGGCCCATTAACCCCTTTGAGAATGAGGCAAGCTATTGACTCTCAAGCCTGGAAAAGCACATATATACATATGCTCACCCCAAAATTGCATATAATTCCAAGGGATTCCAGGTAGATCCCAAGTTTCAAATCCTGTGAGATAGTTAACTAGACCCCTTCTATTAGAAGCAAACTGAGTCCCAAAGGAGTCAACTAATTTTCCCAAAGTAGTGAATTGATTAACAGAAATGTGAACCCAGATCCTGTGACTCCAAATGCAATGCTTTTCATGCCGCCCACTCAGGTTTACCTCAGTGCTCCACAAACAACCCAACCATAGATTGGGCTCTTCTGCCATCTCACTTCCCAGGTGCTTTAGAAAGGTGAGAGTCACCTGTAGGCAGTGACTGCATCTATCACTTTCTGTGGGTACAATCACTCAAATTCCTGGCATTGGTTTATTTATTTACTAAGCCTCACCTACGGGCCTGGCACTATAGGCTTCAGGGATACAGAGCTGAAGAAATATATATATGTATCATCACTGCCAGCATGGAGCTTACAATCCAGTTTGCTACCTCACCTCTGAAAGGTAGCAAACCCCTAAAATGGTCATTTGTTTCTATAGCACTCTGTATATTATAAGAAAAGTTACAAAATAGCCATAACTTTCAACACTGAAATGTGTGTGTACACATGTATTTTATATGTGTATATTATATATATAGTCAATAAGCTTTGAGCTAGTTCACTGACATATATACGTTACCTTAAAACAGATGTTGTTGGTAATTAATGGTAAAATGTGATTGATGGGTTGGTTAGATATTTTTTTTAATTCTCAAAAGTAAACTAATTGGCTTGACCTCACTGGAAAATATAATTTAAAAGACATTTTGAACAACTTGTCCTCATGATTCTAGACTCTCTACAAATTTATTATTCAATAACTCTATGATATTATGATCACACGTTACTCGAAAATATTGTTTTTGAGAGTGGTGTGGAAGGAAAATGGCATGCTTGAACGGGGTAATCGCACTCCACTGCCAGCTGGAATCTTTTGGAAATTAAAAAAGCTGTTAGCTCAGTTTCATTTTTAATTGATCAAGACACACTAGGTTGCCACAGTAACCAAAATTCCAGAGACTTAAGACAATACAAGTTTATTTCTTGTTCAGACAGAGCCCATGGCTGGTGCAGAGTACTCTCCAGGGCACCTGGTCCCCATGTGTTGGCTGGGTACTCCTGGCTGCTTCAGTGTAATGGCATCTCCATCTCAACATGTATCTCCACAACTGCCAAAGTGAAGGGAAGGGAGCGCACGCAAACACACCCAACTCGTAAATATTTCCCCCCCAGACAGCCCCTTGCCTCATGTTTCATTGGCAATAGCAGGCCGCATCGCCACACCTAGCTTCCCAAGGAACGGTCCCGCCCATGTGGCCAGAGAGAAAAGGTACGAATCAGATGCCAGTGCACAGAAGTAATATCTACCATGCATAGCTGCAGACATAACATCAACAACATGATTCCACAAATAGTTTTCAATGTGGAAAGTTTAACTGAAACTATTTTTCTTTGTTTTGCTAAAGTAAGGAAGATAATATATCAGCTTTTTTTTAAATTTTAACGTTTAGTAGTATGTTATGTTAAGTGACTGTCCACACGTGGAATGTCATATTTTACTTATTTCTAATGTTTCCATTAGATTAAGTCTAGATTAGAGAAGCCACCACGTCGTATTCATTCTGAAGTAAAACTCACAGATTCACACAGCATGTGCCCAAAGTCAAAATCTAGTGGTCACATGTGAGTGTCAATTCTCTGTCTGGTTTCCAAGTCTAATTTCACTCCCACTCACCAGGGATTGGATTAACCTTTGGGGACTGCTTGCCATTCCAGGGATAATATGCCCATCTCAGAAGGTTAACATGATTAGCAAATTAAATAATAAAGATGAAAATGTTGTTAAATCTCTAAATCAAAATAAAAGTATTGTATTATTTAAAATATGTGTAATTTGAAATATGCATAATTAGACTTGGCAAAAAGAAAAAAACCCTGCCCTAAATTTATATTCCAAATAACATGTCAGTCAAAATAGCTGATTTAGCTCTCACATCATAATATCCAGAGATATGAAAAAGAGTTTTGGTAGGGTTTCTGATAATGTTAGATTATTGCTTAGTTTCTAATCTTATTATCAACTGGGCATATCCACTCAAGTTCTTAAAGAACCCTAATGAGTATCATTTATGGAATCCCTTCTATGAAATCACTCTCATTTTTGGCTCCCAGAAAAACGCATGAGGTGGTCCAAAGTGCAGAATCACCCAAATTAAACCCATCTGCTGATACTAACATAATAGAGCTTACCTGGATTTTAAAGGGAAAAACAATCAGGGTTTTACGTAAATACATCTTATTCTAGAAATGAGAAGGGCATGCGTTCATGTTAACCAGACTGTTTGGCTTTGCATTTAATGTCCACATATGTGAATTGTCTTGTTACATAAAATCTCATTTTAAAACTAAATATTTGTCTAATGTCACTATGTTTAATAATAGATTCAAGCAAAAATGAGAAGGAGAAAGAGAGGAGAAGGGGAAGAAGGAAAAAGGGAGGAGGAGGAAGAAATAAAAACAGTTTGAGATGTGGCGAGTAATCAGTCTGATGGATAAACTCCTATTTGAAGTGTATATATGTGTAATCTTATCACCAGATATATGTAGAAATTTCTTTCCCAGACACTAATATTGAAAATATTCTTATCCTAGTAAGGAACAATGCAACAAGCCAAAAACAAAATCCCAGACCAACAGAAAACGTTATAACTATCTGAAATAACTCATTACCAATATTATTTAAGGTAAGAAGGTAATTTTCTTCCATAAAATGCCCTCTCCACCTCTCCCCATTTTGCCCTCTCTGACTGGACAGGACAATGTTCCAGATTGAAGTTTCCTTTCTGGAACAGCCTTTTTTTTTCAGTTGGAATATAGTTGAAGTACAGTATTATGTTAGTTTCAGGTGTACTACATAATTACTTGACATTTGCATACATTATGAAGTGATCACCACAATGTCTAGTAATCATCTGTCCCAATACAAAGTTATTACAATATTATTGACCATATTCCTTATGCTGTACATTACATCCCTGTGACTTATTTATTATATAACTGGAAGTTTGTACCTCTTAATCCCCTTCACCTATTTCCTCACCCTTCAGCCCCCCTCCCCTCTGGCATTCACCTATTTGTTCTTTGTATCCATTAGACTTTTTTTCATTTTGTTTGTTTTCTTTTGTTTACTTTTTATTTTATATGGAAGTACAGTTGATTAACAAAGTTGTGTTAGCTTCAGGTGTACCACAAAGTGATTCAGTTATGCATATACATGTATCTATTCTTTTTCAAATTCTTTTCCCAATTAGGCTGTCACAGAATACTGAGCAGAGTTCTCTGTGCTATACAGTAGGTCCTTGTTGGTTATCCATTCTAAATACAGCAGTGTGTACAGAGTTAGGGAGTTTGGAATTGACATGTTTTGTTTTTTTTAGACTACACACATATGAGATCATTCAGTATTTGTCTGACTTATGTTAGCATAATGCCCTGTAGATCCATCCATGCTGTCACAAATGGCAAGATTTAATTTTTTATGGCTGAGGAATATTTGTGTGTGTGTGTGTGTGTGTGTGTACATGTGTGTATCACACATCTTCTTTATCCATTTATCTATTGGTGGACACTTAGGTTGCTTCCCTAACTTGGCTATTGTAAATAATGCTGCAGTAAACATAGGGGTTCAGGAAAATACCCACTTTAGGCAAATACCCATGAGTGAAATTTCTGGATTATATAGTAGTTCTATTTTTAATTTTTTGAGGAAACTTCATAAGGTTTTCCATAGCGGCTGCACCAATCTACAATCCCATCAACAGAGCACAGGGGTTCCATTCAATCCACATTCTCACCAACACTTTTTATTTGTTGGTGTTTCTTTGGTTTTGGGGTTTGGGTTTTTGGGGGGTTTTTTTGTTTGGTTTTTTGTTTGGTTTGGTTTTTTGATGATAGCCATTCTTACAGGTGTGAGGTGATATCTCATTGTGGTTTTGATTTGCATTTCCCTGATGATTAGCGATGTTGAGCATCTTTTCATGTGTCTGATGGCCTTCTATATGTCTTCTTTGAAAAAAATTGATGCAAGTCCTCTGCCCATTTTTTATTCAGGTTGTTTGGGTTTTTTTGATGTTGGGTTGTATGAGTTCTTTATATATTTTGGATATTAACCCCTTATTGAATATATCATTTATAAATATCTTCTCCCATTCAGTAGGCTGATTTTAAGTTTTGTTGATACTTTCTTTTGTCGTGCAAAGCTTTTTAGACCCATTTGTTTATTTTTGCTTTTGTTTCCCTTGCCTGAGGAGACATATCCAAAAAATATATTGCTAAGACCAATGTCAAACAGTATACCGACTATGTTTTTTTGTTTTTTGGGGTTTTTTTTTCCTGTGCACGGGCCTCTCACTGTTGCGGCCTCTCCCGTTGCGGAGCACAGGCTCCGGATGCGCAGGCTCAGCGGCCTTGGCTCACGGGCCCAGCCGCTCCGCGGCATGTGGGATCCTCCCGGACCGGGGCACGAACCCGTGTCCCCTGAATCGGCAGGCGGACTCTCAACCACTGCGCCACCAGGGAAGCCCCTGACTATGTTTTCCTTCTTCTTTCTCTTTTTTGTATGTGTATCTATTACAGGTTTTTGGTTTGTGGTTACCAGGACATTCATATATAACAACATATAAATACACGTGATTATTCTAAGTTGATGATCTCTTAAGTTTGAACACATTCTAACAACCCAGCATTTTTACTCACCCCACCATGTTTAACGTGTTTGACATCATATTTTACATCTTTTTGCTTTGTGTTTCCTTTAACTACTTATTATCGATATAGATGATTTTACTACTTTTGTCTTTTAACCTTTCAACCAGCTTTATAAGTGGTTGATTTACTACCTTTACTGAATATTTGCCTTTACCAATGAGGTTTTTCCTTTCATAATTTTCATATTTCTAGTTGTGTCCTTTTCTTCTCTGCTTAGAGAAGTCCCTTTAACATTTCTTGTAAAACCAGTTTAGTGGTGCTGAACTCTTTTAGCTTTCGCTTACTTGTAAAACCCTTTATCTCTCCCTCAAATCTGAATGGTGGCCTTGCCACCACTAATCATACTGAATGATTAGAGTATTCTTGATTGTAGGTTCTTTCATTACTTTGAATGTATCTACCATTCTGGCCTGCAAACCCTCTGTTGAAAGGAAGCTGATGGTCTTAATGGATATTCCCTTGTACATTGCTTGTTTCTTTTCTCTTGCTGCTTTTAAGAATCTCTCTTATTTTTGTCATTTTAATTATAATGTGCCTTGGTGGGGATTTCTTTGGGTTGATCCTGTTTAGGACTCTTAGTGCTTCCTGGACCTGGATGTCTGTTCCCTTTCCAAGGTTAGGAAAGTTTTCAGCTATTATTTCTTCAAATAAGTTCTCTGCCCCTTTCTCTCTCTCTCTTCTCCTTCTGGGATGTCTACAATGCAAATGGGAGTACACTTGATGTTGTCTCAGAAGTCTTAAACTATCTTCATTTCTTTTCATTCTTTTTTCTCTTTCTGTTCAGCTTGGATGATTTCTATTATTTTGTCTTCCAGAGCACTGATCATTCCTCTGCATCATCTAATCTACTGTAGATTCCTTCTAGTACATTTTTTATTTCACTTATCATATTCTTTAGCTGTTTTGTCCTTTATATTTTCTAACTCTTTGCTGAAATTCTCACTGTGTTCACCCATTCTTCTCCCCAGTTCATTGAGCATCTTTATGACCATTGCCTTGAACTCCTTATTGGGTAGATTGCTATCTCCTCTTTGTTTACTTCTTTTTATGAGGTTTCATCTTGTTCTTTTGTTTGGAACATACTCCTCTGTCTCTTCATTTTGCCTAATTCTCTGTGTTTATTTCTATGTATAGGTAGGTTGGTTATGTTTCCCAAACTTGAAGAAGTGGCTTTTCGTAGGAGATGTCCTATGGGGCCCAGCAGCATACTCCACTCTGGTCATCAGAGCTATATGCGTAGGGGACCCCTCTGTGGGTTGCATAGTCCCTTTTGTTGTGGTGGTGGCAACTACTGTATGTATACTGGTGGGTGGGGCTGGTGCCTAGCCCTGTTGGTTGCCAGGCCCTGCCTCGTGCAGTGGCTGCCAGCCCACTAGTGGGCAGGGCTGGGTCCCAGCACCACTGGCTGTGCAGCTCACGGGGTCTGAGGCTGATGCCAACTTGCTGGTGGATGGGGCCATGTTCCAGTAAGTTGGGTGCATGCCTGGAAGGTGGCAGATGGGGCCAGGGCTGGTGCCAGCCCACTAGTGGGCAAGGCAGTGTCCCAGGGCTGCTGGCTGTGCAGCCTTTGCATGGGGTAGGGGTCTTAGCTTCCACCAGCTGTTGGGTGAGTAAGCCCCAGATGCCAATAGGCTAGAGGGAAGACTCCAAAATGGAGTTTGTCAGCACCAGTGTCCTTGTGGTAGAATGATCTCCCCAAAATGGTTCCTGCCAGAGTCTATATCCCCTAAGGGAGTCCCAGTTGCCTCCTGCCTCTCCAGGAGGTTCTCCAAGATCAGCAAGTCAGTTTGACGCAGGCTCCTTTCAAATTTCTGCCTCTACCCTGGGTCTCAGAGCATGCGAGATTTTGTGTGCGCCCTTTAAGATCAGAGTCTCTGTTTCCTATAGCCACCTGGCTCTCCCGTAAGCAAAGCCAGGTGTTCTAGGGGCTCATTCTTCCAGAGCAGAACCCCCAGGCTGGGCGACCCCATGTGGGACTCAGGCCCCTCACTCCTTGAGGAAAACCTCTGCAATTGTGATTACCCTCCCATTTGTGGGTCACCCACCCCAGGGGTGTGGGTCTTGACTGTAGTGCGTCTTTCTCCCTCCTACGTATCTCATTGTGGTTCCTTTATATCTTTAGTTGTGGAAAATCTTTCCTGCTAGTCTTCAGGTCGTTCTCGTGGATAGTTGCTCTGTAAGTAGTTGTAATCTGGTGTTCCCAGCGAAGGAGGTGAGCTCAGGGTCTTCCTACTCTGCCATCCTGGCCACCCACCCTTGCACAGCCTTTCTTGTCTCTCTGTTTCCTACTAGATGTAAGCTTCTGAATGTGTTTTCATTCAGCCTTGTTATAAGAAGATCCATTCTGTATCAAACCAAAGAAACCAAATCTATACAGTGGCATGACATTACCATTCAACGTTCCATCAGGAAACATCATGTTAAAAGTTGATTATCACTCAAGAAGAATAAACACTAAAATTTTTTTTTAAACAATGCATAGTCCAGACTGAACTTGGAATCCTGAAAAACCAATGGAATGTTTCCTAAATATGTTTTTAATTTTGGTTACCAGAATACAATAGCATCTTACTAATGAAGCACATTTTTTCTGTAATCTATATGTGGAAACTCAGTTTTGTGAAATACTTTGACTCATCAGCTCTTTTTCTCCTTAGTATTTTTTGTAAAAGAAACACTGCACATATACACATACATAATGAGTAGCCAAAAATTGGTTCTGGCCCAGCCAGATATCAGTATGTTTGAAATTAACAGAGTTGGCATAAGGAAGCGAATATATGGAACACACTGAATTGCCCATAGCCTAACAATTAAATTAATACAATTTCTTCTATGGCTACAAAGGTTTGAGCCAATCTGCAGATCCAGAAATTCAGCACTGTTAACAAGTATGCTCACCAAAGATAGCTTTGGTGGCAAATAAAACCCGGAAAAATAAACCACAAGACAGTTTAGAACTTGAACCTGAGATATAGCTTCTCAGCACCAGGGTGGTAATCCAGGCTTATCTTTAGAAATACACTTCCTACAAGATGTACAACAATCCTGGCAAATGAGAACCTACAGCTATCAGATGGCACCGATCATCACTAGTAAATGTATTAAAATCTGGTCATGAAAGAACACTTACTTTTCACACCACTTTGAACTTAGTGGAAGTTAGAATGATTTGGTTACTGTCCCATTTGTTTTCTGTTTTAAATCTCTTTAGATTAACTATCCTCTTAATGAGGAACAGGGCCTAACTCAAGCATAATAAATACAGTTTAAAGTTGGCTAGGAAAATTCCTTTTCCCCCAAAGTGATCTTCCTTCTGCCAATTTGCTGATCCCTCAAATTCCACTACTTGTCACTGGTCTGTGTTAAATGAAGCCTTCTCCCTCAGGAGCCCCTAAAATGGCAATTCCTGTAAGAAAGGTATCACACTGTGCCCTAACAAATTTTGGGTTGATTTGTGAAAGAGTTTTTTTTCTTTCCAGAAGAGATTAGCAGATTGCGAGCCAAAGTTTTGTTGGAACAGAGTCATGTTCATTCCTTACCTCTTGCTTATGGCCGCTTCATGCTGCAATAGCCAAGTCGAATAGTTGAGACAGAGAAAGTATGGCCCACAAAGCCGAAAATATTTACCATCTGGCCCTTTACAGAAGAAGTTTACCAATTCCTGACATAGAGCAATGGGCCCCTTGGGAACCTAGAAGTCAGGAGAAAAATAAAGAGGAGCTGGGGTATTTGAAATAATAATGCTTTCCATTTGGGAACACTGCATTTAAGGGAGGATCTTAGCATAACTAATTCTCACAATATAATCTGCAGAGATAAATATCACAGGCTCTGGCACATGTAGGTGCTGAAGAAATATCTGTTGGCTAAATACATTCACTCATTTATTCATTCAATCAATAAATACATATCAGGGTATATGCCCAGTAGTGGGATTACTGGGTCGTATGGTAGCTCTATTTTTAGTTTCGTAAGGTAACTCCATACTTTTCTCCACAGTAGCTGTATCATTTGACATTCCCACCAACAGTGCAAGAGGGTTCCCTTTTCTCCACACCCTCTCCAGCATTTATTGTTTGTAGATTTTTTGATGATGGCCATTCCGACCAGTGTGAGGTGATACCTCATTGTAGTTTTGATCTGCATTTCTCTTATAATTAGTGATGTTGAGCATCTTTTCATGTGCCTCTTAGCCATCTGTAAGTCTTCTTTAGAGAAATGTCTATTTAGGTCTTCCGCCCATTTTTTGATTGGGTTGTTGTTGTTGTTTTTTTTTGATATTGAGTTTCATGAGCTGTTTGTATATTTTGGAGATTAATCTCGTCAGTTGCTTCGTTTGCAAATATTTTCTCCCATTTCGAGGTTGTCTTTCATCTCGCTTATGGTTTTCTTTGCTGTGCAAAAGCTTTTAAGTTTCATTAGGTCCCATTTGTTTATTTTTGTGTCTATTTTCATTATTCTAGGAGGTGAGTCAAAAAAGATCTTGCTATGATTTATGTCAAAGAGTGTTCTTCCTATGTTTTCCTCTAAGAGTTTTATAGTGTCCAGTCTTATATTTAGGTCTTTAACCCATTTTGAGTTTATTTTTGTGTATGGTGTTAGGGAGTGTTCTAACAGTGGTACATATGTATAAAGGAATATTACTCAGCCATAAAAAGGAATGAAATTGGGTCATTTGTAGAGACGTGGATGGAACTAGAGTCTGTCATACAGAGTAAGTCAGAAAGAGAAAAACAAATATCGTATATTAACGCATATATGTGGAATCTAGAAAAATGGTACAGACGAACCTATTTGCAGGGCACAAATAGAGACGCAGACATAGAAAACAGATGTGTGGACACAGGGCAGGAGAGGGGTAGGATGAATTGGGATATTGGGATTGACATATATACACTACCATGTGTAAAACAGATAGCAGTGGGAACCTGCTGTATAGCACAGGGAGCTCAGCTCGGTGCTCAGTGGTGACCTAGACGGGTGGGATGGTGGAGGGGGGAGGGAGGTCCAAGAGGGAGGGGATATATGTATGCATATAGCTGATTCACTTCTTTGTACAGCAGAAACCAACACCACATTGTAAAGCAACCCCCCAATAAAATAAATAAATAAATAGATAAGTAAGTAATTATCAAGGGCTTACCAAGTGCAAGGCACTATTACTGGAGATGTGGAAAAAGCGCTAAGCCAGAAAAAAGTAACAAAACTACACTCTTAGAGCTTTCATTCTAGTGCAGGAAAACCAAAAGTAACCATATAATTATACAAATGATTTAATAATAACATGTTAGAGTAGAGGAAGAGTGAAGGGGTGCAATTTTTCAAAGCAGGCCTCCCTGATTCCAAGACATTTAACCAGAGACCTGAAAGAAGTGAGGAGAATCTGCAGGCTGGCTCTCAGGGAATTGCGAAGGCCTTGAGGTGTAAGAAGCTTGGCTGGTCCCTAGAAGCCACTGTGGCTGGAGCACAGAGAGGGAAGGTCATAGCCACTCAGAGGTCAGAGAGGGAAGGTCATGGCCGGTCAGAGGTCAGCTGGGGAAGCTGCACTGTGGGCCCTGAAGGCCATATTAGGAACTCTGGATTTTACTGTGAATAGTTTTAAGGAAAGGAGACACAATCTAACTTGTGTTTAGAACTGTCACTCTGCCTGGTGTATGGAGCACAGGCTGTAGGGAGACCGAATATATTCACAGACTGAACCAATAGCTATGAAAACAAACTGACAAAAAAACTTCTTCCACGCACTAGACTCTTTCTCTGTTGGGAAAAACCTCAATGAACTTGTCTGATTTTTAAGGTAAGCCTCATACCCTCACCTCAGGCAGATCCCAGAAGGGAGAGGTTTAAACAGAAAACAGTGAAATTGGCCTTTATAATAAACTGACAGATTTTTAGGATTCCCCTGTAAGAAGGTGTAGACACAAATTTGGGCTACTCTGATATGGGATAAAGGAAGAAGGTGCTGGAAGAAACAGTGGCCTGAGCCACTGAGAACTTGAACATAATGATGTCTAATATTCTATTTTAAGCTGTTTGCTTCTCTATGTTGGGATGTAATGACCCCACACACCCTCTCCACTGCCCCCCAAGCATTCACGAGTGTTTGGTGTCAGTGTAGTTTTGAGAAATTTTTTCTTAAAGAGGGGTGAGAGGGAAGCAGGCTTCACCATAACCTGCATCAGGAGAAACCTATGCTCTCCCGTTCCCTCCATCAAAAAAATAAAATTACTCAAATAAAAATACTGGCGATGACATGCTTACATTATATATGTTAGGAAATCAAGATATTTTATGCAGACGTGTTTTAAGGGTCATTCCAGAGCACCAGAGGATTTATGGTCCATCATCCAAGCAACTGAAACTTGGGTTTCATATGCAAATTCAAATTATGGAAATTGACGCATTAATAAGATAGGTGAACTTGCCAAAGTCATACAGCTGGTTACCTGGTAAAGCTGGAGCCCTAGGCCAGTTCTAATTCTGGGTCAAGTCCACCCCACCACAGCTGCTTGACCAGTACAACTTTTCCTAAGCCCAGCTGTGCTGATGCTGTAGGGAGCCAGCTGTTCCCAATGACTCAGGCTACTTCCTGAGAGAAATTACTCACATAGGAAAGCAGGATAGCAGTCACTGCAACCAACTCTAAGACACTAATTTAAAGAGCCAGTATGCCTACCTGATGGGCATTCTCTAAGGTAAATAAATCCTCTGGGTCTAAATCTACCTTTAGCAGAAGCATGAACCCTTTCAATTCACTGATCCAGAAGTAGAAAATGAAAAGTTCAACCAGTCAAAATCAAGGGTGGGGGCTAAGGGGACCCATCTAAGGTCAGAGCTGCACAGGCCTATCCTGCTTGCCCTCAACCAAAGAAAAGATATAGCTAGACACATACCCACCACCCCTGGAGCAGGAGGCCTGAGGAATAATAACGTGCTCCCAAAAGAGAAGTCCCAAAATTAGACACATTCACTAGGAAAGGTCTTTATCATCTGCAGTGTATAAGAATTAATAAAATTCAGTACATTTTTAACTTTTTATAATCATCCATTACTAACATTTCAGATAAAAGAGTGAAACTGACCAAGTTTAAACCAACTTAATTTTAGAACCTGTATAAGTTAGCCTCTCTGATTCCATTACCAATAAAGAGATCACAATGCCTATTTTATCTGATGGTTTTCAGAATAAAGATAGTGTATATATGGTATATAACACTGTGCCTGGCAAAGATGGCACTCAATAAGTGGCACCCATTATTAATAATTAATGATAATAATAATTACTTAAAGTAAGCAGAGCTGAGCCAATAGTGAGGCAGTGGTGAGGGCTCCCTCCTCCTGCATGATTTGTGGAGTGCCTGCTAGAGTGCCTGCTAGAAACAGTCAAGTTTCAGCCTGGTACCATACATTTCCATGAGCAAATTCTCTTTCCGAGAAGCACAACGTGGTCAAGACATCAGTAGGGCTCCAAATTCCTGCAAGCTGTGTAAATACCTCTCGGCACTATAATCTGCTTCTGCCCGCACACCAAAATGCTGTGTAAATATCATAACCTCAGCTACAGCCAGGAAAACCTTAATAAATACCAGATTTGGGAAAGAGAAGCCATAATATATGTACTCTCTATCAGCCCAAACTTTTACCACCTTTATTTAAACAGCTTTACCAAGGTCAAAATTGAATACAAGAAGTAATCCTAGAAGTGTTTAGGTCAGGATGGCAAGGCAAGAGAAGGCCCTGGGCAATTAAGCCTGAGCTGCTCTCCTGAGAAATGTTTGGGGCAGGCTGGCACAGAAGAACACATGGATCTCAGATAGGGAGGGCTTGGGGGTCTAATCTTAACCTCCACCACCCACCAGCCACATAAACATGTACAAGTCAAATACTTCTCCAAGCCTCAGTGTCCCTATCTGTAAATGGGGGATAACAACTGAATTACCTGTTTTATTGGAATACTAAAAAGATGTGTACATGAAGGTGTTTTATAAATGATGAAGTGCTATGTGCAAGCTATTTCTATTGTTTATCACATCTGCTCCACATTCAGCAAAGCAAACAAGCTTTTAGTTTATGAGTGTCCAGTAAACTAACAATTTAGCTATTGGGGGTATTTTCTGGTTGTTTTTTTGATTAGCTATGTCCAAAATGGCCTTGATCTTGCTTTATAAATGTTCCTAAGATGGAGGGTAAGTTAGGTGTTGGGATTCTCATTGGCCACCAAGTGACCCTGCATTAAGTGAGTTCATTTTCACTGCACTCATGATTTCATTAGACACAAGCTTTGATGTGGGCAGGATGAACTGGTCTCCCTACACAAAATCTTAAAGCCAGTGATTGGTCTCTAGCAACCCCTCCTGTCCTCATTAGCTCTCCTTCTTTCAATAATATCATATACTTCCCCAGGGCTCAGGGTCTTCCTACTGATCCCTAGTCACCCAGAGACCCCACCAGCAGGCCATCCTAGCTTGGTACCCTGAGGAAGGACCCCTAGTTTGGGCCTCTCTAATCCTCCATCCTCCTCTCTCCCATCAAATTATTTCTGTTCCGGGGCTTCCCTGGTGGCGCAGTGGTTGAGAGTCCACCTGCCGATGCAGGGGACACGGGTTCGTGCCCCGGTCAGGGAGGATCCTGCATGCCACAGAGCGGCTGGGCCCGTGAGCCATGGCCGCTGAGCCTGCGCGTCCGGAGCCTGTGCTCCGCAACGGGAGAGGCCACAACAGTGAGAGGCCCGCGTACAGAAAAAAAAAAAAAAAATTATTTCTGTTCCAAGCTGTATGAGTTTTTATAAGATCTGCCCTCCACTGACACAAAAGATAATGATGTCTCTCTTGGTTAAGGGATTTTCATTTAGGTCTTCGTAGATAATGCTTAAATCCCAAAGGAGGGACTGTTGTGATGGGAAACTTGAAAAGCCAGCACAAGAGGTATTTGAGGCATTCACACACACCCTCACTTGTTCATTCATCAAGCATATATTCAGCACTGGAAAGGGGATCCCAGATTCAATTCCAGCATGTGTGTGGAGGCTTCCCCAAAACAACAAGCAATTCTTGGACCCTGCCAGGGTGTCTGAGAATTCAACTCAATTCTGACACTATCTATCTGAAGATAGAATCACATTCCACAGGTAAAGGGCTCAGTCCCACAAGACCAACCTCCACTTCGGATACCAGTTGCAAGTCCAGATTGTTACCTGTGCTTCTTACCAACTGGCTGCAAACTGGAGGTTCCAACAACTCCTTGCAACTCAGGATGCCAATCACAAGTCCATGTTGTTACCCGTACTTCTGATGACCAACTGGCTGTAAATCAGGTTCCCACAGCCCCCTGCTCAGGTTCAATTAATTTGCTGGAACAGTTCACAGAACTCGGGAAAATCTGTTTGCTCACCAGATTACTGAGTTATTATAAAAGGATATTAAAAGTTATGAATCAACAGCCAAATGAAGATATATATCGAGCGAGGTCCCAAACAAAGGAGCTTCTGTCCTCATGGAGTGTGGAGCCTGGCATGGTGGCACTGTGATAGAGAAAAACAAGTTAATCACTAAAGGGATGTTGCCTACAAGCTTAAATTAACATAATGGCCCATCTCTGGGAACCCTGCCACCCATGTATTGAGCATTAAGCTAAAATACCTTTGTTTAGCTCACAGGAAACCTCCTGACCAGGTCCACCTGTGAATGGCTGCAGGAAGGAAGAAACTCCCCTCCAGAGTCTGATCGGAACCAGGGCTTTATCCCCTCCCCTTTTAGTATAAAAGAAGCCTGAATTCTAATTCAGAAAAGATGCTTCTCTGGGACACTAGTCCGCCATCTTCTCGGTCTGCTGGCTCTCTGAATGAAGTCATCACTCCTACCCCAACACCTCATCTCTTGATTTATTGGCCTGTCATACGGCAAGCAGTGCAAGCTTGGAACAGCACAAAAACATTCTGCTTCTCCAATGTGGAAAGGGGGAAAAAAGGACAAAAATCTGTTCTTCGGGATTTTTATGGACGCTTCATTACATATTCACCATTAACTAAATCACTGGCCAGTGGGCTAATCTCCAGCCCCCCATCCCTCCCCAAAATCAGGGGGTGATACTGAAAGTTCCAACCCTTTAATCACATGGTTGGTTCTCCTAGCAACCAGCTCCTACCCTTGGGTAGAATCCAAAAGTCACCTTCCCCGAATCATTCTCAAGAATTGAGGACAAGAGACCAAATATTATCCCATTGCTCTTATTGCTCAGGAAATTCCAAGGGTTTGGGGAGCTGTGAGCCAGGAACTCTGAATGAAGACTAAATACATATGAAAAATATACATTTAGTCATTTATAGGCAAAATCACAATGTTGCAAACACCCACAGTGGATTAGGAATAATCAGGGAAGGAGGGTGTTACAAATATCATGAAAATGATGGCACCGCAGGCTGAGATACCCCCAACACATCTGAGTGAAGCCCAAGAGTCAAAGTGACAATGGCCCGAGGCCCATTACACAGTGTGTGATGAAGGCCTGGGGCACATGGGCCAGGGAAAATGCTATTTTCAGCTAAGCCCAGCACCTCTAACTAGTTTAATCCCCAAATCCATTGCATCATTTTTACCCAACGACAGAGTCCTAGCTGCAAGTAAGCATTTCAAGTTGAAATTTAAAATTAATTGGAAAATTCAGAAGATATAATTTTTGCCCTCAAAGATCTCCCAGCCATATGGGAAAGACAAACACCAAAGTAGTTCATTATAACACAAGGAGATATGAGCCTATTATTGGTCTAATCAAATACCCCTAATAGCAGATAAATGCCAGGAACTAAAAGAATTTTATCCCCTACTGACAGGATGCATGTACCATGTAACACTAATAGTCCATACAATCACGAGCAAAATTCTAAGGATACTCTCAAGTTGAAAACTATCAACCAAACCTTTCATCCTGAGAATGAATGGGACATTTAAAAGGACAAGACAACTGGATTTTCTTACTGCACTGAATGGCTCATTATTAGTTCAGTTTAGGAAATCAACTTATTTCCAAAGAGCCTATTTTATAATTCCTTAAACTGTGGTCTTTTTAGGCGAGACAATTAGAAGAACAAGGTATTTATCCCCTTTGTCTTATTTAGACTGTTTTCTGCTGAGTGTTAAGATTTACTAAGGTGCAGTAACCGCCTAACAGCAAGGCTGTAGATGCACCATTGGAATTAAATAATGAAATGAGATGAAATAGGGGTCTCCGTAATGGCCAGCCCAGTCAGCAAACATCAGGACTTTTGTCTTTCAGTTAATCCAAGAGAGCAGGCAAACTGACAGGTACCACAAGGCAGCAGGTTACCCAAGCGTTAGACTTCCTCTCTTGAAGATACTATCAATGAATACAAAAGTGTTTTATGAAGAAACTGAAGGTTAGGGGGCTCCAGAATACTGGCCCCATTTAAGTTCTGGGTTAGGACAACACTTGGCTGGCAAAGGGTTTAGACCTGCACCACCTTGCTCCCTCAAGCCATTCACCTAGTTCTCCTTGACAATTTCAACTCAAAAATGTCTAAGGGACGCCCATTCAATAACAATAAATGGTTCAGCAAGATTTCAGAAAACTGTTTTTCTCTCATCTCCTTCCTCCAAACCTGATCTCTGGTAACAGAAGAAATACTCATTTTAACTTGTTTGTTTTAGAATCTGGATTACATTTCCAACTTAAATGGAAACCAATCATCTAAAAAAGGGATTGGGAGACTTCCCTGGTGGCCCAGTGGTTAAGAATCCAACTTCCAATGCAGGGGATGCAGATTTGATCCCTGGTCAGGGAATTAAGATCCCACATGCTGCGCGGCAACTAAGCCCACACACCACAACTACTGAGCGCATGCGCTCTGGAGCCTGCACGCCGCAACGAAAGATCCAGCATGCAGCAACGAAGACCCCACGTGCCGCAACTAAGGCCCGATGCAGTCAAAAATTTTTTTAAAAATTTAACAAATAAATAAATAAGGCATTGGTTCAGATCTTATCAATACAGAAAAAGCAAAACTATGTTTGAGAAAGAATGTTTTTAATCAAATAGCAAATAATAGTAAATAGCTTTAAAGTATCTTTAGAAGGTATAAGTAAAGAATGCACAAATAAAGCAGAAAAAATAGGTGGCAGGGATTCTGGGTAATATCCTCTCCTTACAAAATATCTCCTTACAAAATATCTCCTTACAAAATATTGTGATTCAAAACACACAATGAAGAGAGTAAAAGAGGACAGGACATTTAATTACCTGCTTCTTCGTTCCAAATGAATTATTATTACACTGATTATTGAGCCTCTGGGGATGCTCTTTTTAAAAATTACCTGAGCTTGCACATTTATAAAATAATAAAACCTGCCTTGAGACACATCATAAGGATTAAAGGAGGTAATACCTGAGAAGGACTTAACGCAATAGTCAACAACTGCTCTTATTCATTTGCTCACTCAGTCAATGTTTGGTAAAAGCCTACTATGTGGCACATGCTCTACAGCGGGAATACAAAAACGACCAAGACATTCACAGCCCCTGCCCTTATAGAACTTAGGGTCTAGACAGGTTGCCCAGACTTCAGTGGGGAAAAAAAAAAAAAAAAAAAACTCGACTCATGGAAACCTCCTCCTGTGTAGCTGGAGGGCTGCTGTGGTAGTCACCAGTGCCAGTGCTGCTCAAGAAATATTTCCAGCTTTCCTCTTTCCAAATACATGGTGGGATTATACTCTACTTCCCTTGAAATTATATGACTTGCTTTGGCCAACAAAACATGAATAGAAGGGACAGGTGTTGCTCCAGGGCTAAAAGTCTAAGTTATGCCTCCTGTCCCCACATTCTCTTCTCTCTGACAAGGTGATCATGGAACATTTGTTGATGGAGCCTCCATCAGCCTGGGTTCTTGAGCGGCAATGATAAGCAGAGCTCCACCTGCTAATCTGTGCTGGAAATGCAGCATGAAGGAGAAATATATTTTTGTGTGTCAAGCCACCGAGATTTGAGGTTGTTACTGTATAATATTCTAGCCTGTCCTAACCAATATAGGTGGTTTGTCTAATCACCCAAATATCATTACAACGTGCATTCAGTGCATTGAAAAATACATTTAAGAAGCTGACTTGATGAGCAAAGATCTGAAGGACAATGTGAAGTGATTTAAGTGACATAGTGTGAGGTGGGATTTGGGTTGGGCAGGTGCATGGGAGCACAGAGCACAAAAGACCTGAGGAAAGAGGGAACATGAGCCATTTCAGGAACTGATGAAACAAATGTGACTGGAAGGGAGATGAAAGGAAGAGACTCAGGACGAAGTAGCAGAAAGCAGACATGCAGGGCCTTGAAGCCCCATTAATGCTTTTAGTTGTTATCTAAGAGCAACAGGAAGCCATTAAATGGTTGCAAGCAGAAAAACAGCATGATTAGATTTGTGTTTATGAAATATAATTCTGGATGTAGTATGAAAAACAGATGGGACGCAGGCAAGAATTAATACAGGGAAACCCATCAGAGACTACTGCAGTCACAGTGCAAGCAAGAGAATGTGGTGGCCTGGATTTGATGACAAAGTAAAAATGGAGAGATATGTGGGGAAATTTTGGACATATTTAGGCAGCGAGATCAAAAGGAGTTTTAATCATAGACTGGAAACAGGGGCAAGGTGGTTTCCACAGCTGTCTGGATTGTGGTGCCAGTCTCCGAAATAGTAAACACTGAAAGAGAAGCAGTCTTTGGAAGGAAGATCATAAGTTTTGACTTGGATATGTTGAAGCTTAAGTTCCTCCAGCACCTTAAACTTCAACAAAATTCTAGGCTACAACATGAATATGGGCAGTGATTCGTTTACATTTTGGAAAAACCAGAAAGTCAGACAAGAAGGGGGTGCCTAGATCAAGTCTTCAGGAACTCCTACATTCAAAAGCCAGGAAAAGGATGAAGTCGAGTAACGTGAGCTGTACAATTGTCCACTGGGTTTAGAACATGGAGGTGATTGGTAACATTAGCAAAAGCTGCTTCAGTGGAAGGATGGGAATAGTCAAAATAAAGATAACCATAAAAAAACCATCATATTCACTCAATCATTATTTGTTAAGACCTATGGTCTGGTCTGGAAATAATAGGGTGAACAAAACCAAATGAGTCCCAGCCTCCACGGGGCTAACAGTCTAGTGAGACAAAATAATTGCAAGCTATTTAAGCATTAGGGAGAAAACAAAGGTAAAAATATATATGTACATAATACATAAATGGGAAGGAGGGTAGAGACAGTCAGAGGTAACAACTAAACTGAGCCATGAAGGAGGAAAATGAGCTAGCTGTGCAAAGAAGTGAATGTAATAGAGTAATGAGGGGACAGCGAATTCAGACACAGGGAACAATGAGCATGAAGACTTTTTTTTTTCCTAACACAATGGCTTTGTAAATGTAGCAGCAGAAAGAGAGTCTTCACCACCACACAATAAAATCTTGATTATGCTATATTCAAGCATATCAGACTTCCTTAATGACCTGGCATTTCAGGGAACCCAGAAGGAACAAGGTAGCTTTTTTTTTTTATCTCAAACTTGTTTATTTTTTTTAATTTAACATCTTTATTAGAGTGTAATTGCTTTACAAGCTTTACTTTCTGTTGTGTAACAAGTGAATCAGCTACATATATACATATATTCCCATATCCCCTCCATCTCGCATCTCCCTCCCACCCTCCCTATCCCACCCTTCTGTGTGGTCACAAAGCACCCAGCTGATCTCCCTGTGCTATGCAGCTGCTTCCCACTAGCTAGCTATATTACATTTGGTAGTGTATATATGTCAATGTTATTCTCTCTCTTCATCCCAGCTTAACCTTCCCTCTCCCCATGTCCACAAGTCCATTCTGTACATCTCAGTATTTATTCCTGTCCTGCCCCTAGGTTCTTCAGAACCACTCTTTTTTTTTTTTTTTTTAGATTCCATACATGTATTAGCATACAGTATTTCTTTTCTCTTTCTTACTTACTTCACTCTGTATGACAGACACTAGGTCCACCCACCTTACTACAAATAACTCAGTTTCATTTCTTTTTATGGGTGAGTAATATTCCATTAAATATATGTACCACATCTTTCTTATCCAGTTGTCTGCTGATGGACACTGAGGTTGCTTCCATGTCCTGCCTATTGTAAATAGAGCTGCAGTGAACACTGTGGTACATAACTCTTTTTGAATTATGGTTTTCTTAGGGTATATGCCCAGTAGTGGGATTGCTGGGTCATAAGGCAGTTCTATTTTTAGATTTTTAAGGAACCTCCATACGATTCTCCATAATGGCTGTATCAATTAACATTCCCACCAACAGTGCAAGAGGGTTCCCTTTTCTCCACACCCTCTCCAGCATTTACTGTTTGTAGATTTCTTGATGAAGGCCATTCTGACCGGTGTGAGGTGATACCTTATTGTAGTTTTGGTTTGCATTTCTCTAATAATTAGTGATGTTGAGCATCCTTTCATGTGTTTGTTGGCAATCTGTATATCTTCTTTGGAGAAATGTCTATTTATGTCTTCTGCCCATTTTCAGATTGGTTTGTTTGCTTTTTTGATATTGAGCTGCATGAGCTGTTTGTATATTTTGGAGATTAATCCTTTGTCAGTTGTTTCCTTTGCAAATATTTTCTCCCATTATAAGGGTTGTCTTTTCGTCTCGTTTATGGTTTCCATTGTTGTGCAAAAGCTTTGAAGTTTCGTTAGGTCCCATTTGTTTATTTTTGTTTTTATTTCCATTTCTCTAGGAGGTGGGTCAAAAAGGATCTTACTGTGATTTATGTCATAGAGTGTTCTGCCTATGTTTTCCTCTAAGAGTTTGATAGTGTCTGGCCTTACATTTAGGTCTTTAATCCATTTTGAGTTTATTTTTGTGTATGGTGTTAGGGAGTGTTCTAATTTCATTCTTTAACATGTAGCTGTCCAGTTTTCACAGCACCACTTATTGAAGAGACTGTCTTTTTGCCATTGTATATTCTTGCCTCCTTTATCAAAGATAAGGTGACCATAGGTGCGTGGATTTATCTCTGGGCTTTCTATCCTGTTCCATTGATCTATATTTCTGTTTCTGTGCGAGTACCATACTGTCCTGATTAATGTAGCTTTGTAGTATAGTTTAAAGTCAGGGAGCCTGCTTCCTCCAGCTCTGATTTTCTTTCTCAAGATTGCTTTGGCTATTCAGGATCTTTTGTGTTTCCATAAAAATTGTGAATTTTTTTCTTCTAGTTCCGTGAAAAATGCCATTGGTACTTTGATAGGGATTGCTACTTTGATAGGGATTGCATTGAACCTGTAGATTGTTTTGAGTAGTATAGTCATTTTCACAATGTTGATTCCTTAAGTCCAAGAACATGGTATATCACTCCATCTGTTTGTATGACCTTTAATTTCTTTCATCAGTTTCTTATAGTTTTCTGCATACAGGTCTTTTGTCTCCTTAGGTGGGTTTATTCCTAGGTATTTTATTCTTTTTGTTGCAATGGTAAACGGGAGTGTTTCCTTAATTTCTCTTTCAGATTTTTCATCATTAGTGTATAGGCATGCAAGAGATTTCTATGCATTAATTTTGTATCCTGCTGCTCTACCAAATTCACTGATTAGCTCTAGTAGTTTTCTGATAGCATTTTTAGGATTCTCTATGAATACTATCATGTCATCTGCAAACAGCTTTAAAATTTCCAAAACTATGTTGGATAATAGTGGTGAGAGTTGGCAACCTTGTCTTGTTCCTGATCTTAAAGGAAATGGTTTCAGTTTTTCACCATTGAAAACGACGTTGGCTGTGGGTTTGTCATATATGGCCTTTATTATGTTGAGGTAGGTTCCCTCTATGCCTACTTTCTGGAGAGTTTTTATCATAAATGGGTGTTGAATTTTGTCGAAAGCTTTTTCTGCATCTATTGAGATAATCATATGGTTTTTCTCTGCAATTTGTTAATATGGTGTATCACGTTGATTGACTTGATTATATGGAAGAATCCTTGCATTCCTGGGATAAACCCCACTTGATCATGGTGTATGATCCTTTTAATGTGCTGTTGGATTATGTTTGCTAGTATTTTGTTGAGGATTTTTGCATCTATGTTCATCAGAGATACTGGCCTGTAGTTTTCTTTTTTTGTGACATCTTTGTCTGGTTTTGGTATCAGGGTGATGGTGGCCTCGTAGAATGAGTTTGGGAGTGTTCCTCCCTCTGTTATATTTTGGAAGAGTTTGAGAAGGATAGGTGTTAGCTCTTCTCTAAATGTTTAGTAGAAATAGCCTATGATACCATCTGGTCCTGGGCTTTTGTTTGTTGGAAGATTTTTAATCACAGTTTCAATTTCAGTGCTTGTGAGTTGTCTGTTTATATTTTCTATTTCTTCCTGGTTCAGTCTCAGAAGGTTGTGCTCTTCTAAGAATTTGTCCATTTCTTCCAGGTTGTCCATTTTATTGGCATAGAGTTGCTTGTAGTAATCTCTCATCATCCTTTGTATTTCTGCAGTGTCAGTTGTTACCTCTTTTCATTTCTAATTCTGTTGATTTAAGTCTTCTCCCTTTATTTTTTTAAAAATTTTTATTTATTTATTTATTTTTGGCTGTGTTGGGTCTTCATTTCTGTGCAAGGGCTTTCTCTAGTTGTGGCGAGCAGGGGCCATTCTTCATCGCAGCACACGGGCCTCTCACTATCACGGCCTGTCTTGTTGTGGAGCACAGGCTCCAGACATGCAGGCTCAGTAGTCATGGCACACGGGCTTAGTTGCTCCGCGGCATGTGGGATCTTCCCAGACCAGGGCTCAAACCCATGTCCCCTGCATTGGCAGGCAGATTCTCAACCACTGCGCCACCAGGGAAGCCCCTCCCTTTTTTTCTTGATGAGTCTGGCTAATGGTTTATCAATTTTGTTTATCTTCTCAAAGAACCAGCTTTCAGTTTCATGGATCTTTGCTATTGTGTCCTTCACTTCTTTTTCGTTTATTTCTGATCTGATCTTTATGATTTCTTTCCTTCTACTAACTTTGGGGGTTTTTTGTTCTTCTTTCTCTAATTGCTTTAGGTGTAAGGTTACATTGTTCATTTGAGATGTTTCTTGTTTCTTGAGGTAGGATTGTATTGCTATGTACTTCCCTCTTAGAACTGCTTTTGCTGCATCCCATTGGTTTTGGTCATCATGTTTTCATTGTCGTTTTTTTTTATTTCTTCAGTGGTCTCTTGGTTGTTTAGTAGCATATTGTTTAGCCTCCATGTGTTTGTATTTTTTACAGTTTTTTCCTGCAGTTGATATCTAGTCTCATAGCATTGTGGTCAGAAAAGATACTTGATATGATTTCAATCTTCTTGAATTTACCAAGGCTTGATTTGTGACCCAAAATATGACCTATCCTGGCAAATGTTCCATGAGCACTTGAGCAGAAAGTGTATTCTGTTGTTTTTGGATGGAATGTCCTACAAATATCAATTAAGTCCACCTTGTTTAATGTGTCATTTAAAGCTTGTGTTTCCTTATTTATTTTCATTTTGCATGATCTGTCCATTGGTGAAAGTGGGGTGGTAAAGTCCCCTACTATGATTGTGTTAGTGTTGATTTCCCCTTTTAGGCCTTTAGCATTTGCCTTATGTATTGAGGTGCTCCTATGTTGGGTGCATAAATATTTACAATTATTATATATTTTTCTTGGATTGATCCCTTGATCATTATGTAGTGTCCTTCTTTGTCTGTTGTAATAGTCTTTACTTAAGTCTATTTTGTCTGATATTAGAACAGCTATCTTTTTCCATCCCCTCACTTTCAGTCTGTAAGTGTACCTAGGTCTGAAGTGGGTCTCTTGTAGACAGCATATATACAGGTCTTGTTTTGGATCCATTCATTCAGTCTATGTCTTTTGATTGGAGCATTTAATCCATTTACATTTAAGGTAATTATCAATATGTATGTTCCTATTACTATTTTCTTAATTGTTTTGTGTTTCTTTCTGTAGGTGTTTTCCTTCTCTTGTGTTTCCTGACTAGAGAAGTTCCTTAAGAATTTGTTGTAAAGCTGGTTTGGTGGTGTTGAATTCTCTTAACTTCTGCTTGTCTGTAAAGCTTTTAATTTCTTCATCGAATCTGAATGTGATCCTTGCTGGGTAGAGTAATCTTGGTTGTAGGTTTTTCCTTTTCATCACTTTAAATATGTCCTGCCACTCCCTTCTGGCTTGCAGAGTTTCTGCTGACAGATCAGCTGTTAACCTTATGGGGATTCCCTTGTATATTATTTGTTGCTTTTCCCTTGCTGCTTTTAATATTTTTTCTTTGTATTTAATTTTTCATAGTTTGATTAATATGTGTCTTGGCTTGTTTCTCCTTGTGTTTGTCCTGTATGGGACTCTCTGCACTTATTGGACTTGATTGACTATTTCTTTTCCCATGTTAGGGAAGTTTTGAACTATAATCCTTGAAATATTTTCTCAAACCCTTTCTTTTTCTCTTCTTCTTCTGGGACCCCTACAATTTGAATGCTGGTGCCTTTAATGTTGCCCCAGAGGTCTCTGAGACTGTCCTCAATTCTTTTCATTCTTGTTCTTTATTCTGCTCTGTGGTAGTTTTTTCCACTATTTTATCTTCCAGCTCACTTATCCGTTCTTCTGCTTCAGTTATTCTGCTATTGATTACTTCTAGATAATTTTTAATTTCATTAATTTTGTTGTTCAGCATTGTTTGCTTGCTCTTTAGTTCTTCTAGGTCCTTGTTAAATGTCTCTTGTATTTTCTCCATTCTATTTCCAAGATTTTGCATCATCTTTACTATCATTACTCTGAATTCTTTTTCATGTAGACTGCCTCTTTCCCCTCCATTTGTTTGGTCTGGTGGGTTTTTACCTTGCTCCTTCATCTGCTGCATATTTCTCTGTCTTCTCATTTTGCTTAACTTACTGTGTTTGGGGTCTCCTTTTTCCAGTCTGTAGGTTCAAAGTTCTCATTGGTTTTGGTGTCTGCCCCCAGTGGTTGAGGTTGGTTCAGTGGCTTGTGTAGGTTTCCTGGTGGAGGGGACTGGTACCTGTGTTCTGGTGGGTGTGGTTGGATCTTCTCTTTCTGGTGGGCAGGGCCAAGTCCGGTGGTGTTTTGGAGTGTCTGTGAACTTAGTATGATTTTAGGCAGCCTCTCTGCTAATGGGTGGGGTTGTGTTCCTGTCTTGCTATTTGTTTGGCATGGGGCATCCAGCACTTGAGCTTGCTGCCGTTGGGTGGAGCTGGGCCTTAGCATTGAGATGGAGATGTCTGGACAGCTCCCGCTGATTGATATTACGTGGAGCTGGGAGGTCTCTGGTTGTCCAATGTCCTGAACTCAGTTCTCCAACCTCAGAGGCTCAGGCCTGACACCAGGCCGGAGCACTAAGACCCTGTCAGCCACACAGCTCAGAAGAAACAAGAGAAAAAAAAAGAAAGAAAAAATAAATAAATAAAAATTAAATTGTTAAAATAAAAAAAATTATTAAAATTAAAAAGTGATAAAATTTCTTTTTAAAAAAGGAAGAGAGCAACCAAACAAATAAACAAATCCACCAATGATAACAAGCACTAAAACCTATACTAAGATAAACATAAAAATCAGAAACAAGTCAGTCACAGACAGCAAACCCCATGTCTACAGTTGCTCCCAAACTCCACTGCCTCTATTTGGGGATGATTCATTGTCTATTCAAGTATTCCACAGATGCAGGGTACATCGAGTTTTTTGTGGGGATTTAATCCACTACTCCTGAAGCTGCATGGAGAAATTTCCCTTTCTCTTCTTTCTTCTCACAGCTCCTGGGGTTCAGCTTTGGTTTAGCCCCATCCCTGCATGTATTTTGCTCTCAGGTGAAATTATTTTGATTTCTAGCACCATAGGTTATTATTGCCTGTTTTTGCACTTTGTATACATGGAATCCTATAATATGTATTATTTAGTGTATGGCTTCTTTCACTCAACATTATAAGTATGCAATTGATTCACGTTGTTGTGGCATTGATTCACTCATATTCATTGTTGTATGCTATTCCACTGCATGAGTATACCATATTTTTTCATTAATTGGAAGACTTTACTTTTTCAATTTTTTTATTGAGGTATAGTTGATTTATAATATTATATTATTTTCAGGTGATAACAGTGGTTCAAAATTTTTACAGATTATACTCCATTTAAAGTTATAAAGTATTGGCTGTATTCTCTGTGCTATACAATACATCCTTGTAGCTTATTTATTTTACACATAGTAGTTCATACCTCTTAATCCCCTATCTGTATCTTGCCCTTCCTGTCTTCCCTCTCCCCAGTGATAACCACTAGTTTGTCCTCTATATCTGTGAGTCTGTTTCTGTTTGTTATAGTCATTTTTTTTTATTTTTTAGATTCCACGTATGAGTGATAATATACAATATTTGTGTTTCTCTCTATGGCTTATTTCACTTAGCATAACACCCTCCAGGTCCATCCATGTTGTTGCATGTAACAAAATTTCATTTTTTTTATGGCTGAGTAGCATTCCATTGTGTATACATATATATATATATATATATATATATATATATATACCACATCTTCTTTATCCATTCATATGTTGATGCACACAGGCCTCTTCCATATCTTGGCTATTGTAAATAGTGCTGCTATGAACATCAGGGTGCATGTATCTTTTCAAATTAGTGTTTTCCTTTTCTTCGAATATATACCTAGGAGCAGAATTTCTGGATCATATGGTAGTCTATTTTTAGTTTTTTTGAGGAAACTTTATACTGTTTTCCATAGTGACTGCACCAATTTACATTCCCGCTAACAGTGTACGAGTGTTTCCTTTTCTCCACAACCTCGCAGACATTTGTTATTTGTGGTCTTTTTGATGATAGTCATTCTGACAGGCACGAGCTGATATTTCATTGTGGTTTCAATTTGCATTTCTCTTATGATTAGCAATATTGAGCATCTTTTCATGTAACTGTTGGTCATCTGTATGTCTTCTTTGGAGAAATGTATATTTATGTCTTCTGCCCATTTTTTTAATCCAGTTGATTCTTTTTTTGATAATGAGTTGTTTGAACTGTTTCTACATTTTGGATATTAACCCCTTGTTGGTCATATCATTTGTAAATAGTTTCTCCCATTCAGTAGGTCTTTTCATTTTGTCTTTTCATTTTGTCAATGGTTTCCTTTGCTGTGAAAGAGCTTTTAAGTTTACTTAGGTCCCATTTGTTTATTTTTTCTTTTGTTTCCTTTGCCTTAGGAGACAGATCCAAAAAAATGCTGCTACGATTTATGTCAAAGAGTGTTCTAAGTTTTCTTCTCTGAGTTTTACGGTTTCACATCTTACATTTAATCTTTAATCCATTTTGAGTTTATTTTTGTATATGGTATGAAAAAGTAGTCCAGTTTGATACACAGTAGTGCATGTGAGCTGTTCAGTTTTCCCAGCACAATTTATTGAAGAAGGTGTCTTTTCTCCATTGTATATTCTTGCCTCCTTTGTCATAGATTAATTGACCATAAGTGCAAGTGTTTTCTTCTGGGCTCTCTATTCTGTTTCATTGATCTATGTGTCTGTTTCTGTGCCAGTACCATACTGTTTTGATTACTGTAGTTTTGTAGTATAATCTGAAGTCTGGAGCATGATACCTCCAGCTTTGTTCTTTCTCAAGATTGCTTTGGCTCACCCTAATGACTTTATTTTAATTAATTATTTCTCTAAAAAACCTATCCCCAAATACAGTCACATTTTGAGGTAATGGGGGTGAGGACTTCAACATATGAATTTTGGGGAGGACATAACTCAGCCCACAAAACTTATGCAAATAGGGACGCCATTAAAAGGATTTAACCAAGGAAATGACATAATCCAATTTATATTTTAAGAGCAGTGTGGCTATAGTATACAGAAAAGATTGGAGAAGAGGAAAAGTGGTAATAGGGAGACAAGTTAGTAGATTATTTCTGTAATGCAGACCCCAAAACAGACATTCTTAACCTGGAGCCTACATATAGGCTTGGAAGGGGGTGACCCACAATTTCCTCGATGCTGTATTTACAGAATCATACGAGCATGCATATGTACCCATAACGTGATTTAGTCCCAAAGCCCTGTTACAACCAAGAATCACAGTGCAATGCCAAAAATAAAGTTAAGAAACCCCACGTTTTACTCACATTACTCAAAGGGACTCAAACACACAATGTGTAAAAGCACTTACTAAAATACCTTCTATTCTCCTGCCCATTTAGTCCTTTCCTACAGTTATACCAGGATCTCTCTCCTCAAAACCCCCAGGGAAAAACACTCCTCCACCAACCCTCCATTGCCCAAAGCATTTTCTGCTCTCCACATCCCTTCTTTCCTTCCTCTTTAAGAACTTTATCAAGTACATCAACCTAGCTTCTCTTCTGCAAAAATAAATCTTTGAAGGGAGAGAAAGACAAAAATCATTTCACTTAGACTGAGGATTCTATTTGTGAGGAAGGGAGGTGGTGGGGAAAAATCTCTGAACATTCCACATTAATCATTTTTGTCTTATCTTATATATTTTCTTACAGAGTCTTGGTGTTCATCAGATTCTCAAAGGATTTGTTAAATATGTTAAGAACTATCAAAAGAACAAGAGAGACAACTGAGGGGTGGGGTGGGGGAATGTAGATTGTGGTTCTCTAGGAACTGAGCAAGGCCATCTGACCATTCTCTCAGTCAGACTGGTCCATAAATAGGCCACCACTTTGGTTATCCACTCTGCCCATACTGCATCCTAAGACAACCAACTGTGCACTGATAAGACTTCAAACAAAGCTAATGGATTGATTGGGTATCACCTCAAAGGACAAGCTCATTGTAAACAAATGTATTCT
Organism: Orcinus orca; assembly: GCF_937001465.1. Classification (NCBI taxonomy): domain Eukaryota; kingdom Metazoa; phylum Chordata; class Mammalia; order Artiodactyla; family Delphinidae; genus Orcinus; species Orcinus orca. Next base: position 144,462,808 of record NC_064559.1, read on the forward strand.
GCTTTGAACGTGATCATTAGGAAACCCTGAGTAAACTGCTAATTTAGGTCATCCAAACCAGAAATAAGTGATCTTTTCATTTGAATCAATTAAAAAGTTAATGAAGATATGTAAACATTGATTCTAATCAGACCACAAACCTGCTGTGTACACACCAGAAAGAGACTCTGTGGTTAGACACAAAAGAAAGGAAATATAGAGTATAAAAGATAGAAATAAAATGTGCCCTACCCTCACTTTCCTATCCCAGTTAATTTCTACCCAACCTTCAAGTCCCAGCTAAGGGCTTATCTCTTTGTGAACCTACACTCCAGGCTCAGGTAAATGTCTCATCTCTTATTCCACAGTATCCTGTGAGCTCTAACATTTCACTACCACATTGTTATTAAGATTACCTGTCTCCTCTACTCAGTTGTGAGCTTCCACAGATCAAGGATAAGATCTTATTCTTTGTTTTCTGGGCACCTAGCACAGGGCCTCATACAAAGTAGGTAAATATTCATTGATAAGGCTGGCTTCAAGTTTTACGCTGTTTCTAAAAAAGAAGCAGACTCACAGATATAGAGAACAAACTAGTGGTTACCAGTGGGGAGAGGGAAGGGGGAGGGGCAATACAGGGGTTGGGAATTTTTTAAAAGTGTCATTATGGGATTATATGAAATCATGTATGTGAAACTTTTGAAAATTGTAAAGCACTGTGGAATTTTTTTAGTAAGTTAAAAAATAAAAGTACACACACAAAATATTTATGCTATTTCTACCATACTACCCTGCTTCCTAGAATAATAAGATCTAAATTATTTGCTTATCATTTGGGAAGTTTTGCAGAGATGCTAGTTCTACACTGGGATTGGAGGTATCCTCAGTCCAAATTTCTGACTAAGGATTAAGTAGTTGAGGCCCATTTTCTTGGAAAGCAGTGGGGGTCAGGGGTAGAAAGCTGATGGGAGCTGATAGAGGAATTAAGGAAGGGAATCTTCACCCATTCTTCAGTCATCCGTGGAAGCATGTTCTCATGTTACTCAATCTTTCAAAGGAAACTTCCCAAACCACTTCTAACCATATATCATCCAAAGTTTCCCTCTGAATCATTCAAAAGCCATCTAGATGTGGGTTGAACAACACTCAGTTATTGCAATAGTGTTTTTCTTAAATGTCACGTGTGTTACAACATCTCAATGAGGCTATTTGTGGTTTGAGCCTCCTGAATCAGGATATAGAGAAGTTCCAACATCTGAGATTCATTTAATGCAAGCAAAAAAATTGAACCCTTCGATGAATCCACCTGCACCAAGATCACCTACCATGCTGTGCAAAACGCAGGTTCTTGCATCTGCCCCAGATCTAGTGAATAAGATTCTTTGAGGTTGGAGGTTAGAGATCTCCCTTCTTAATAAGCTCCTTAGGTAATCTCATCATCAAAACTCAGCTCAGAAATTGTATCTTCAGGGAAGTCTCTTTTGGACCCTCACCCAGCTTACAAGCTACCCCAACACCTCCTTTCATCATGCTTACCACATTATCTGTCTCCCCTGCTACACTGGGTTCCAAGAGGGCAGCAGCTTTGACTTCTTGTTCACCGCTGATCCCCAGGGCTTTGAACAGTGTTGATGAACTGAATGAACGATTCTTATGTACTCTGAACTGGACAGCCAGATGCTTAGGGTTGAAGCTCCTGTCCAGAGCATGCAAGGTGCTCTGAGGTCTGACCCCTGTCTACCTCTCCAGCCTTCTCCTCCCCAACTCTCTACATCACACTCAATACACCAGTAACATTTAGTTGCTTGTTGTTCCTTACACAGCCCTTTACTTCCCTATGCTTTTGCTCAATCTGTCCCTTCTTATTCTACACCCCTATCACTATGTGCAGTCTCCTCCATTCACACCCTCCTCCATATGCACCTCCTTGCCACTATCTAGATAATTCCATTCTTTCCTTTTAAGTTTCTACTGGGGCCTCTCCTCCTTGCAGGAGGCTTTCCCATTCCCCTTACTCCACAATAGCCTCTCTTCTCTGGGACCAGTGACAGCTAGGAATATTTCCATCTTTGCCCTTACCACACTGTTTAGTAATTACCTCTCTCTGTGTTGGTCTTCTGCAATAGAATATGAACTCCTTGAGGATGTGGACCATATCTCATTAATCTATCTATCCCTACTTTTTATTCCAGTCCTTGGCATAAAGTAGCTGTTCAACAAATTACCATTTAATGAATGAATGAACAGATGAGCAAACAGAGCCAAATCCTCAGGCACAATTGTTAACTGAAACAGGAACATGTACATCTGAACACACACAAACTGGTGGCTGGATTAATTGATCCCATTAGGGCACCAAGAGTTGAGGGCCTCTATGCATAAAGCCAGTCATCTTATCAGATTGGCAAGAAGGGTTAAGCCAGAAAGGACTAATATGTATGGACACTACAAACCAGACAGAGAAGAGGCTGAGAATTCTAAGGCTCATTAACCAAGTCACAGCAAAAAAACAAACTAATAAGCCTAGATGCAGGTAAGGGCAAGTGACTAGGCAATATAGTGGGCCAGAGAACATGGAGGGAAGTAAAGAATGTGGGGTGAGTGAGGGTCCAAGAGAAAGTCCATAGGACAATGAGTCAGTCATGGTGGTTTCTGGGTGAGTTAGCCCTCAGCTGCTCTGGTGAACTTGTGATAGCATCTTAAAGTGACAGTGCTCCCTGGATAGGATCTGAAATAATGTGTCACTAAATTCTAGGTTAAAGGAATGAAAATCATATTGTGGTTTTTACTAAAAGGCCAGGGTTTTGGTTTCCTATTGTTGCTTTAACAAATTACCACAAATTTAGTGGCTTAAATATCACAAATTTATTATCTCGCAGTTTTGGAAAAGTTTAAATGAGAGTCATACAGAGCTAAAATTCAAAGTACCAGCAGAGCTGTGTTCCTTCAGGAGGCTTTAGGGGATCATCTGTTCCTTGCTTTTCCAGCTTCCAGAGGCTACCCCGATTCTTTGGTTCATGCTTCTTTCTAGCAATGGTATCACTCTGACCTCTGCTTCCATCGTCACAGCTCTTTCTACAACTCTTTCACTCTGACCCTCCTGCCTCCCTCTTATAAGAACCTTGTGGTTACATTGGGCCCATCCCAATAATCCAAGATAATTTCCCTATCTAAAGATCTTAACTTGATTAAGATCTTAACATTTGCAAAGTGCCTCTTGTCCATGTAAAGGAACATATTCACAGGTTCCTGGATCAGGACATGAACATCTTTGGGGGATCATTATTCTACCTACCACACTCATCCGGAGAAAAAAAATTATTTTAAAAACTGAATCAGGTTTCGATTTAAAAAAAAAATAATAAGTATATAGCTCTAAATTTCCTATCAACGAAGGCAACTAAGAAAATGACACAAAAATCTGAAAAACAGGGGATAAAGGAAAATTATAGTTGTGTAATAATTTATAGTTTCAATTGGTTTTTCTCAATTAGAAATTCAAATATATAAAATAGATAGCTAGTGGGAAGCAGCTGCATAGCACAGGAAGATCAGCTCGGTGTTTTGTGACCACCTAGAGGGGTGGGATAGGGAGGGTGGGAGGGAGGGAGATGCAAGAGGGAAGAGATATGGGAACATATGTATATGTATAACTGATTCACTTTGTTATAAAGCAGAAACTAACACACCATTGTAAAGCAATTATACTCCAATAAAGATGTTAAAAAAATTCAAATATAAATGTGACACTGTCACTCCTAAAAGAGGATAACAACTGGACACAACTACCTGCTTTTTCATTGGTTTTGCATCTCCCCTCTTCAGGTCCCCTCTTCTCTTTAAGCAAGGACATGCATCTCAAAACTGTAAGTGGTAACTGCTGCATGTATTGATGCCAGCAACACATGTAGCACAGGGATGCAGCTGAAAGACATGAAAAGGAGAAAGGTCGAAAAGGATTCAACTCAAGGCATGAAAAGGAAAGGAGTCATTTTTTTCCCTCCAAAATGGAAAAAAAAAAAAACCAGCAAATGCTTTAAAAGGGACCTCTGGATTTTATTAAAATTATGAATACTCTAGGGTTTTGCACCTATAAATTATTGAAGATAAAAAGAAAATATTTTAAATGCCATATATGATCATAATGTGAATGCATACTTTCTGACCAGCTCAAAGCCAAGTTACATTACAAACTCATTAGTAGATAGTGGCAGATGGCGCTAGTTGAGACCAGTGCTAAGTAAGCCAGGACTGCAAGGGTAGGGGATTGTCGCCGAAAGCAACATAATTTACCCTCCTTCCAGCCACAGGAGAAGAAAAGTTATTATCAGCAAATAGCTGGTAACATTGGGAGACACTCAGTATATTTCTTTAATTTGTCTAATTTTCCTCCTTAGGTAAAATAAAAGAGAAACAAAAGACAAGTTCAGAGCTCTTTTCAAAACCTTGATTGAGGGCTCACTATTATCTTTTTAAGACAGCTTAGTTTATCCCCGAAAAACTATTCTCAGGTAATTTTGAAAGTGTTGAAGACTTTGTTTCTTTTAAAACAAGAAAGATGCCAGCGTGCTTATCAGCACTAGAGAAGAAGCCCATAGAAAGAGCCAAAAATATAATAGAAGAGGAAATAATACAAGACTGGAGGCAGAGAGACAATGAGGGAGCTGTCACACTAATCTAAGACAAAGATCTGAACCGGCAAAGGTAGTTTTGCAAGTTTCCTGTGGCTGCTACAACAAATTACCACAAACTGGATGACCAAAAGCAATAGAAATGTATTCTCTCACAGTCTCACATTTCTGGAAGCCAGAAGTGCAAAATCAAGGTCTCTGGAGACTCTAGCGGAGAATCCTTCCTCGTCTCTTCCAGCTTCTGGTGGTTGTCAGATTTCTTGGTTTCTTTGGCTTGTGACCGCATCACTCCAAGCTCTGCCTCTGTCTTTGCCTTCATATTGCCTCCTCCTCGGTGTATCTGTGTCTTCTCTCCGGTCACAATTCTTCCTCTTCCTTTCTCTTATAACCTCATCGTAAGATCCTTAATTTAATTACATCTGCAACAACTCTTTTTCCATATAATGTAACATTTAAAAGTTCCAGGTAGCTGGATATAAACATACCTTTTTGGAACCACCATTCAACCCATCATTGGTAATAAATGTGAAGAAGGAGAAAAAAACCTGAGAACTATTTGAGAGGTACCATCAGCAGAACTTGATGATTATGTGACTGTGGGGAATGAAGGGGAGGAAAGAGTCAAGAGTAACTTTCAACTAAATACCTAGGTAAGAACTAGGTACTCAACTGAAATAGAGAACTTGGATGGCAGAGCCCTTTTATAATGAAGAAGATGACTTCCTTTTAAACATGTTGATTTTGAGGTGTCCATGATACATCTAGATGTTCAGCAGATAGCAGGACCTATGCGTCTGAATCTCAAGAGAGAGAGCTGGGCTAGAGATAGAGATTTGGGAGCTTGGGAGCATACAAGTGGTAATTTAAAAACCTCAGAGAGGATAATATTGCTGAAGAAAGCAATAGGTAGCAAGAATTACAAAAGATTGGAAATAGACACCTGGCAGTTAAGGGGTAGACAGAGGAAGAGCTGCCCATAAAACAGATCAAAAATTAAATAATAAATGAATAAATAAATAAATATTTTAAAAAATTAATGGTGAACAGGTACAAATAATACGAGGAGAGTGTAATGTCCAGAAGCCAAGAGAATAATTTCTGGAAGTGGGGAAAAATAAGCAATGTCAAATGGAGTAGAAAGAACAAAGGAGATGAGGAGTAAAGTGTTGAAGTAGATGACAGAGGGAGAAAGACACCACATAGGTCTCCAAATGAAAAAGAGTCCAGACAATGGGAAAGCACGTGCAAAAGCCACGAACGTTTCATGAATGCTCAAAGAACAGTGAGGTGGCCAGTGTGGAGGGAAAAGGGTGAACAAGGATGTAAGTAAGACAGGGGGGTGAGAAGTGACAGGAGTCCTTTACCTTAACACAAGAAGGCCCTACTCCTTAACACAGGTAGAGCCTTTCTGGCCATTTTAAGGACTGTGGATTTTATTCTAAGTGAAAATGAGAAGGTATCAGAGGGTTTCGGAAATGATCAGAAGGTATCATTTCCGAGGAATGACGTGATCTGACTTCCGTTTTAACAAGATCACTTGGGCAACTGTGTGGGAACAAGAAGCAAGGCTCAAAAGACATGCTGGAGACAGACTGGAAGGAAAGATGTAAGTAGGGAAGTCAGTTAGGAGGTTACTGCAACATCTCAATAAGAGGTGAGGGCAGCTTAGACCACAATGGTAGCTATGAAGGTGAGAGGAAGGGATGTAATTGTTGATATACTTGAAAGTGGGCTCATAAAGATAGCTGAAGGATTAGGCAGAGCGAGGAAAAGATGGATCAAAGATGATTCCATCTTAGCTGAAGTTACTAGAAGCCTGGAGTAAGCACCCCTTCTATGTATAAACAGTGGGCTTGCTATGCAAATGGAACTTCAACGTAAGGGTCTAGTCCTTTATTCCAACTAGATTGCGTATCCTAAACCTCTTCTATGTAATAATGTTGGTGCAGGCACTGTGTATGATGCTGAGAGGCATGTCAAACTCTATGTCACCGAAGTGCAAAGTGCAAAAGTGAGAGCAAGAAATAAGGCTCAAAATATATCATGAAGACAGACTGCAGAGAGCTAGAAAAGAAGTTAAACTACGTTGGAAAATCTCAATTGATTGTTTTACAACACACTGCACTGCACACTACAGACATGAAAATGCACACATGTTCCTCTCATAATTCACCAGAAAACCCAGTGATTCACTCCTCAGCAAGAAATGTCCTGGGAATCTTTGATTAAACTGAACCCACTCAGGCCACATCACTGCTGAAAAATTCACACTTAGGAGGAAGGAAAATTAAGAGTGTTCTTCATGAGACTATGAGCCAACTGCACAAGCTCAATATCCTCCCTACATCAGGAATCACAAGTTATTAATATTGTAAAGTGATACCAGCAAACTGAAGAGGGTTGCTTCCCAAACTCTCTGGGTGTCACATGAGACACTTAACAGCTCAGTACTATGTGGAAATGATGGAGGGGTGTGCTCTACCTTCAGAGGCTCTCGGTCACTCAGGAAACTCTGAATTGGGGGAATAAGCTATTGCATATGCAAATTGTATTCACTCTGAAATTTGTTAGTGTTGCTCCAACATCTGTTCAAAGGCAGACAGATTGTTTCCCATGGGCATATGACTTCCACTGAGTCCAAGAGAAACTGCACCAATCTGAGAAGAGTACAAAGGATCCATCAGAATTTGAAAGCAGAACTAACATCTTAGAGCATCCAAGCATTCTTTCCCCTGGAAACATGTGGTACCTGGAGGTTAGATTCCCAGATCAGCCCACAAACGTTTGTTTAATCCACAATGCTTCTAAAACACTCTATAAATGGTACTCTGGGACCTACCAACATAAGAACCTTGTTTCTGTTGATTTAATAAGTGAGTATTTTTGGAACACTTGTTACGTGCCAGGCATTGTGCTTGTGCTGGGGTTTCAGAGTTGCAGAACACAGAGAACATGGTCCTTGCCCTCGAGGAGCTCAAGGGAGTGGTCCAGACAAGGAGAATGTCAGATCCAAGAGACAGCAGTCAGTGCTATGACAGTAACATGGATAGGGTGGAGGAAGCATGGGTGCAGGTGATAGAGGTGGGGATACCTAGTACTGACATCTGAAGGAAGAAATGGTTTACAAAGCAAATGAAAGGGCTGTGCAAAAGCATGGCAGCAAAGCACACTCAAAGCTTAAACTTGGGTCATATAAACACATCTCCCCTAAAGTTGTTACCACTTCTTGCTCACATGACCTGTAGCCCACAAGACTGTGAGCTCCACATGGGGGCTCTGCTGAGCTAAGGCAAGATTTCTAGCAGAAGAGGGACCACTGAGGACAGTGAAGGGCCAGAGCAACTGCCAGAAGGCATGGAGTAGTCTGGGAAGTGCTAAGAGAGGAATGAGACATCTCCAGGAAATAGGAATGAGGCACTTGGGGGAGAGAGTGTCACAGATCAACAATTATGGAGAACTTATCCTATTCCTCATGCTACATAAGTCCTGGGAATATAAGGATCCATAAAGTATGTTCCCAGTGAAAAAGATTTTGAGATCTAATGAGGGGACCAATTGTAGTAACGTGCTGTAAAATGGTGAACGTGATAGTATCTACTTCAGATGGTTATATGAGGATTACAGAAAGTAAGACACATACCTAGTATTTGGCACATAGTAAATGCTCAATAAATATTAACATTATCAAATGCAAGTATATACTATGTACAGTGTACAGGATGAAAGAAGAAATGGTTAATTCTAATGGGAGAAAGACAGAAAAAATTTGGAGACTCTAATAACGAGGGTGTTCATCACACAGACTGGGACACAGAGCCTACAAGACATTCAGAGAGAGCTAAGACACAGAGGCAAAACTGGCCTGCTGTGTGTTGGCCTCAAGCAGAAATTCAAGACCACTCTCTGCTCCCCACCCCCCAACATCCATTTTCAAAGAAGAAATGCTAATACAAATCAGCTAAGTTCAGTAATGCTTATTAAGTGAACATAATAATAGTAATAATAGTAATAGTAATTACAATTATTACTAGTACTGTGTCCCAGATAGAGTGCTGAAATCTTGACAGACTTTCATGTCAGTTAATCCTCACAGTTAGGACATAGGTGTGAAAACGAGTCCCATTTTACACGTGAGAGGGGTTCATTTTATAAGAGCCATACTTTTAACCTCTTCTCTGCTATGGTACCACCTACCATATATAAAGGAAGCATGAGAGGTAACTAAACATATATTGAAATTACCGTTCTTAAGTTGGAGATTTCTTGAGTAGTGCTATATTCACTTTTTATTTTTTAGGGTAGGGTGGCAGGGAGAGGAAAGAAGGAGAATAAGTATGTTTCTTTCTGTTGTTAAGAAAAAGAAGCAAATGGCAACAAAGGAAGCTGTTAGCTGAGATGGACGGGTGGATAGATGGATGGAAAGAAGGAAGGAAAAGAGGGAGGGAGGGGAGGGAGGGAGGGAGGAAGGGAGGAAGGAAGGAAGGAGAAAATGAAGGAAGGAACAAGGAGAGAGAATTTATTTCAAGGACTTACCCTGGTGTTATATAGCTCCAACCCAATCTTTTATACCATCTATATTGCCTTTATCCCCTATAGAAAGTATAAAAGATCTGGTGAAAATATTTGTAAACCATATGTCTGATAAGGGGTTAATCTCCAAAATAAATAAGGCTCCTACAACTCAATAGCAAAGAAAAAAAAAAAAACTAATGATTCAAATAACCTGATTTAAAGTTGAGCTAAGGAATTAAATAGACATTTCTCCAAAGAAGACATAACAAATGGCCATTTATATAAGAAAAAAATGTTCAGTATATTAATCATCAGGGAAATGTAAGTCAAAACCACAATGATATATCACCTCACACCTGTCAGGATGGCTATAATAAAAAATTTTTTTTAAGTTGTGTTGGTAAGGATGTGGAGAAATTGGAATCCTTGCACACTGTGGTAGAAATGCAAAATAGTGCAGCTGTTATGGAAAACAGTATGGATGTTGCTGAAAAAATTAAAGATAAAACTACCATATGAACCAACAATTCCCTTCTGGATATTTAACCAAAAGAATTGAAATCAGAATCTCAAAAAGATATTAACACTCCCATGATCATTGCAGCACCATTCACAACAGGCAAGATGTGGAAACAACTTAATGTCCATATATATATTAGAATATTATTTAGCCTTAAAAAAGAAATTCTGCAATATGTCACAACATCGATGAAACTTGAGGACATTATACTAAGTGAAATAAGTTAGTCACAGAAAAACAAATACTGCAGATTTCACTTACATCAGGTATATTAAAAAGTTAAATTCATATAAGCAGAGACTAGAATGGTTGTTGCTAGGGGCTGGGGGCAGGGGAAAATGGGGAGTTACTAATCATCAGGCATAAAGTATCAGTTAAGCCAGATGAATAAGCTCTAGAGATCTGTTACTCAATATAGTACCTATAGTCAATGATAATGTATTTTACGCTTAAAATTTTATTAAGATATTAGATCTCATGTTGTGTTCATAACACAACAAAATAAAATTTTCAAAAGAAAGAAAAAAAAAGAATCCTGGTCTCAGTGAGTTCTTTCAAGCCTTCAAGAAATCCTGCACCCCCTACAATTTATACTGTCCTGTAGTTATAGAAGACAAGAGAAGTTTTATCAATTCATTTTATGAAGCTAGCACATTCCTGGTGAGAGAGGGAGGAGAATCCTAGCAAATATAACACAAAAAATTAGAGCATTAGAAAAATGTTAACTCCTCTAATACTTCAATACATTTAAAGAATAATAGACCACAACTAAATAAGATCCAGTTCCAAGAATAAAGAGTGGTTCAACTAAGAGCTCTGCTAATGGTATAAATAATATATAATTTATCATCGTAAATATCCTGACTCTTTTGCCTACTTGATTGGTTGTAGATCTGTTGATTTCTCTTTAAAGTATAATCAATATTTGTATATTATATTGAAAACTTACTAGTACATAAATGTTCATAACTGTCAAGTCTTTTTGGTGGCTTATATCTTTTATCAATATCTCACATATTTTATCAGCAACTTTGCCCCATTCATGATTTTGCCTTTATTCTATCTTATCCTTCATTGATAAAGGCCATATAAGCATGTAATCAAGTTCTACATCCATTCTACCTTGCTTACTAACTTTAGAAAGCTAGAACAAAAAATATCCATCTAAACACAGGAAGCATATCCTCCTTAATAGAAAATAAAGACATTCCCATCTTAATATCAGTAATGAGAAAAAGATGCCTGTGGTTACTTTTCAATTATGGAAATATAAGCCACCTATCAAAACATAAATAAAAGAATAAATACTGGAAAGATGGTTATAAAATTATAATTACTGGCAAATGATATGACATTGGCAAATCAAATCCAATTGTACATTTGATTAAATGACTACATCATGACCAACTATCATTTTACTCCCAAAAGAGAAGAAAATCTAGGTAAACATTTATTCTATCTGGGTGGGGGGAAAGTCTTTAAAGCCAGACAGAAGGTTATTTTTTTTTTCAGTTAGAAAGTTCTGACTTGAAATCAATGTAAAACTTCTATACAATCAAAAATTCAATTCATACTAGAGAGGGGTGTGAGGGAACAGGGAGGAGAATGTCCGACAAAATAATCACAGACAAAAGTTAAGTATTTCTAAGATATAAAGAATTCTTTTTAAATTTAAAAACAAAAAAAATAAGACAAGCATGCTATCAGAAAAATAAAGGATGTTCATGGATAGGAAGACTCAACGTCGTCAAGATATCAGTATTTCCCAACCTGATCTATAGATTCAGTGCAATCCCAATCAAAATCCCAGCAAGTTATTTTGTAGATATCGACAAAGCAATTCTAAAGTTTATATGGAGAGGCAAAAGATCCAGAATAGTCAACATAATGTTGAAGAAGAACAAAACTGGAAGAATGGCACTACCTGACTTACCATAGAACCACAGGAATCATGACCATGTGGTACTGGTGAAAGAATAGACAAATAGATCAATAGAACAGAATAGAAAGCCCAGAAATAGACCCACATAAATAGTCAACACTTCTTAGACAAAGGAGAAAAGGTAATGCAATGAAGCAAAGAGGGGCTTTTCAACAAATGGTACTAGAACAATTGGACATCCACATGAAAAAAAAAAAGTGAATCTAGACACAGAGTTTATGCCCTTCACGAAAATTTACTAAAGATGCATTATAGGCCTAAATGTAAAAAGGCAAAACTATGAAACTCCCATAAGATAACATAGGAGAAAACCTGGATGACTTTGGGTTTGGTAATGATTTTTAGATACAACACCAAAAGCATGATCCATGAAAGAAATAATTGATAAGCTAGACTTCATTAAAATTAAAAACTTCTGATTTTTCTCAAGATAATTAGAAGACAAGTCACACCGTGGAGAAAAATATTTGTAAAAGACATATCTGATAGAGGACTGTTGTCCAAAATATGCAAAGAACTCTTAAAAACTCAACAATTACAAAACAACCCAATTTTTTAAATGGGTCAAAGACTTTAACAGACACCTCACCAAAAAAGATATACAGATGGGAAATGAAGCATATGAAAGATGTTTCATATCATATGTTATCAGGGAAATGTAAATTAAAACATCAATGATATGTAACTACACACCTATTAGAATGAACAACATCTGGAACACTGACAACAACAAATTCTGGTGAGGATATAGAATAACAGGAGCTCTCATACATTGCTGGTGGGAATGCAAAATGGTACAGCCACTTTGGAAGATGGTTTGGAGGTTTCTTACAAAACTAAACATACTCTTACCATACAATCCAGCAATTGTGCTCTTTGGTCTTTACCCAAAGGAGTTAAAAACTTATGTCCACACAAAAATCTACACTAGGATATTTATAGCAGCTTTATTCATAATTGCCAAATTTGGGGAGCAATCAAGCTGTCCTTCAGGAGGTGAATGGATAAATAAACTGTGGTACATCCAGACAGTAGAATATTATTCAGCACTAAAAATAAATGAGCTATCAAGCCATGAAAAGACATGAAAAAACCTTAAGTGCATACTACTAAGTGAAAGAAGCTGATCTGAAAAGACCACATACTTTATGATTCCAACTATATGGCATTCTGGAAAAGGTAAATATATGGAGACAGTAAGATGATAGGAGGTTGCAAAGGCTTGGCAGTGGGGGCGGGTGGGGGCACAGGGAGTGGGAAGGAGCAATAGGTGGAACACAGTATTTTTTAAGGCAGTGAAAATATTCTGGGTGATTATTATAATGATCATTATACATTTGTCCAAACCTACAGAATGTATAGCACCAATAGTAAACCCTACATTAATTATGGACTTTGGGTTAATATGATGTGTCAATGTAGGTTCATCAATTTTAACAAATGCGCTACTGTTGTGAGTGACATTGACAATGGGGGAGGCAGGCATGTGTGAGGGAAGAGAGTATAGGGGAAATCTCTGTACCTTCCACTCAGTTTTTCTGTGAACCTAAAACAGTTCTAAAATAAATGCAATGCAAAAGATCAATAAATCTGATCTTTTGATTCCAATTTCACTAATAGTTTCAAAATGCAAAGTCAAATAATATGCCATTTTTGCCTCCCAGAGGTTGAAAAGTAAGGGAAAATGGGCACTCCCATCCATTCCTGGTGAAAGTGTATATTGATGCAATATTTGGCAAGATAATTAAGCCAATCATATCAAAAACCTTCAAAAGGTACACACTTCTTGACCCAGTGATTTTATTTTTAAAAACTTATCCTAACTAAATAATTATGCTTATGCACATATATGCATATACAAGGATATTAATAATAGAAAAATGTGTACATACACTTAAAGGATTAATTAAATTATAGTACACCCATACAATAAAATACTATGCAGTCCTTAAAACTGATGCACTAGAAGAAAATAATTGAAATGTACACTGAAGATATAAACAGGAAAAATATTACTAAAAGATTAACAGTATTGTGATTATGAGGGGTTTATTTTCTTCTTTTTTAATATTTATTTATTTTATTTATTTATTTGGCTGTGTCGGGTCTTAGTTGTGGCACACGCGCTCTTCGCTGTGACAAGCAGCCATCTCTCTAGTTGTGGCGCGCAGGCTCCAGGGCGCATGAGCTCTGTAGTTGTGGCGCGGGTTCCAGGGTGCGTGGGCTCTATAGTTTGCAGCACGCGGGCTCCCTCGTTGAGGTGCGCGAGCTCAGTAGTTGTGGCGCACGGGCTTACTTGCCCCACAGCATGTGGGATCTTAGTTCCCTGACCAGGGATCGAACCCACGTCCCCTGCATTGGAAGGCAGATTCCTTACCACTGGACCACCAGGGAAGTTCCTATTTTCTTCTTTGTGTTTATCTGTGTTTCCTAAATTTTCTACAATAAGCATGTGTTGCTTTTGAAAGAAAATATTTTCACTGTTTGACCCCCTCTCACAAAAACCAGTTGAAAAGTAATAAAGTTCCTACCCTGTGTTAGGCACTTTGAATAGACTGTCTCTGATCCTTACTATAGTGTAACAACGTAGCTATTATCTCTGTATTTTCAGTGAGGAAACTGAGGTACAAAGCAGTGGTAACTTTCCCAAAGTCACTCAGATACTATGATGGTTATTTTTGTGTGTCAACCTGACTGAGCCATGGGGTGTCCAGATTAAGCATTTCTGGGTGAGTCTGTGAATTCCAGATGAGATTACCATTTGAACTGGTGATCTCAGTAAAATGGATTGCCCTCCCCCACGTGGGTAGACACCATCCAGTCCCTTGAAGGCCTGAATAGAACAAAATGCAGAGGAAGGAAGGATTTGCCCCCTTCTTGCCTACCTGCTTGAGCTGGGACATCTGTCTTCTCCTGCCCTTGGACTGAGATTTTCACCACTGACTCCCCTCATTCTCATGAATGGGTCTCATTGGATCCATACTGGAATTATACCACCAGCTCTCCTGGGTCTCCACTTGCAGATGGCAGACTGTGAGCTCATTGAAATTTATCTCATAGATAGATGAGAGAGAGAGAGAGAGAGAGATGCTATTGGTTCTGTTTCTCTGGAGAACCCTGACTAATACAGATACTAAGGAGCAAAGCAAGATTTCAGCCGAAGACTGCTTGACTTTAGTCATTACTCTTCTCACCACATCCGGCTGCCTTTAAGATTACTGCATGTGTTGAACCGGTTTGCAAGGCAGAAATAGAGACACATGTAGAGAACAAACGTATGGACACCAACGGGGGAAAGTGGGCAGTGGGGGGGATGAACTGGGAGATTGGGATTGACATGTATACACTAATATGTATAAAACAGATAACTAATAAGAACCTGCTGTATAAAAAATAAATTAATAAAATTAAATTTAAAAAAATGATTACTGCATCTCTGACCAGCCATCAACCCTTGTCTACAGCAATGAGAGCACTGGCTCCTAAACACCGTGGGTGTCCAAAATCTAAAAGTTGCTGAAGCAAGGTAAGAAACCAATAAATTTTTAGAAACATTCATATGAAAACTAGCCTTCTGTCAAAGGATCCCTATGGAATCACTATAAGCTCCACAGAATCAAGAGTCAGATGGGGTTTCTTCCTCTGAAAACTTCACCAACACAACCATTAACAGGTAGAGAAAATCCATCAAAATCTCACGATGGTAATTGTAACCTGATATACTTGAGTGGAAAAACAAACCATATGCTTCACTTCTTCAAAAATGCTGATATAGAGCTTCCCTGGTGGCTCAGTGTTTGAGAGTCTGCCTGCCGATGCAGGGGACACGGGTTCGTGCCCCGGTCCGGGAAGATCCCACATGCCGCGGAGCGGCTGGGCCCGTGAGCCATGGCCGCTGGGCCTGCGCGTCCGGAGCCTGTGCTCCGCAACGGGAGAGGCCACAACAGTGAGAGGCCCGCGTACCGCAAAAAAAAAAAAAAAATGCTGATATAATGACAGCATTCTACCTACTGCTTCACAGTCTCATTTCCTACCTACACTTTGAAGCATGGAAGTGCCACAAGTCACAAAGTTGCCATTTTTTAAAATTCCTTGGTGCATAAGACCAGTGGTCTGCCCTAGAAGGCTTCAGCTGACAGTGATAACTGGCATACTCTATGGGTCGTCCTTCATATTACCAATTTCAGAAGCTTTGGGACTTATCCCAAATCATCTGCTTCTCTCAATAATTTTATTAGGGCCTCCTGGCTATATTCATACATTCAACTTTGAATAATGAGTTCCGTAATTTATCACTGAGTGGGCAGCGTTATCCTTAAATAATTTTTTTCAAGTTATCTACAAAGGGTTTCCTTTTGTTCAGTGTAGAGAGCACTGGAGAAAAGGTCTATACATTACGTTAACCATTACTTCAAACTTCAACCTTAGCTTTAGTCTTCCTGGAGTCCTCAACCAAAAGAAATTATCATTACAATATACCCTGCCAGGCATACGTATATTGCTTCTTAAACTGCTTAGAGCAAATGGCATACAGCTATATTATCTAGTCAACTTTTTATCAGAATTCTAAAACTTGTTACAGAAAAATTTATAAATAAGAAAGAGGAGCACAAAAACAAGTATCCCTGGATGAATTTACCAAAAATCATTTACATTGTTCCAAATCTTTATAAAAACCTTTCTCAAAAATGTCTACCAAATCTCACTGCAGGAGGTTCTGACTTTGAGACAAAGATCTTTTCTCTCATTCTAACTTGATTCAAGGAGAGAAATGGAGGAATTAGAAAGTAAGAATATCTGTAAACTATACTTTAATCCTATGTTATATTGATTGAGTCAGTGCTTTAAGACTGGTTATACAGCACCCAGTTTACTTGATTTACCTTGAGTTTAGAAAATTTTACACTCTGAGGAGTATAATTTTGTCCCATTTATTGTGGATTAGCTATGGTTTACAAAAAATCATGTAGGGGCTTCCCTCGTGGCGCAGTGGTTGGGGGTCCGCCTGCCGATGCAGGGGACACGGGTTCGTGCCCCGGTCCGGGAGGATCCCGCGTGCCGCGGAGCGGCTGGGCCCGTGAGCCATGGCCTCTGGGCCTGCGCGTCCGGAGCCTGTGCTCCACAGCGGGAGAGGCCGCAGCAGTGAGAGGCCCGCGTACCGCAAAAAAAAAAAAAAAAAAATCATGTAGTCATCTGATACTGGAAACCAGGTCCATTGTCAGGAGTCTAACCTTCCCTCTATTGTAAAATAAGAATATTTCATTATTTCAATTTTCATCTTCCTTTTACCATGACAGCAATCTATTATCAGCAATATTGCCTATACTAGTTCTACTTCTACTTTCTTTTTCCTGGCTTCCAGCTCATAGGAGTTAACTAGGTTCCCTTCAAAAAGAAGAAATTCTAACAATAAAACAAAATTATCTCACCCCTGTAGAAACCCTCATTTAAAAAAAAAAAGTTATAGTCAGTAATATTGTATTAACTTTGTATGGTGACAGATGGTAACTAGGCATTGTGGTGACCGTTTTGCAATGTATACAAATATTGGATCACTGTGTTGTACATCTGAAACTAATGTAATACTATATGTCAATTATACCTCAATAAAAACATTTTTAAAAGGTTAAAGAATTTTCCAAAAAGTGTAAAATATACCAGCAGCTGCTCTATTTCATAAGGCAATATTCACACCTGGGGGAGGGGTGACCCAGATCTGGGCTCCAGCCTCCTCTGGTGATGCCGGAATGCTCCATGAAAGTTGTGGGGTGGGGAACAGGGAGCAGTGAGGAGGGAGTGGGCATCTGAGGGGCGCTTCCCTGGCCCCCTTCCTCTCCCGTGTTCACAGGAACAGGAACGGGATGGCCTTTGTGACTACTGTATCCGTCCAAAACTGACTCGGAAAGGCCAAAAGTCAACTCCTGTAGGCAGAGCTAGAGGTGGAATTGATGGGTCGGTAACCGTGAGATGGCAGAGCCATCTGCAGGTGTGCCTGGAATTGAGTTATACTACCTGTATTTGTAAGATGGGTAAAAATTAAAATTTAAGATAAACATGCACATTAAAAATCCTAAGATAACCACTAAAAGATAGAAACAGTGTTACTAAACCATGAGGAAAGAAAATGGAATGGGGTGGATGAAATCAATCTAGGAGGGAGGCAGGAAAGAGAACGAGTAAAACCTAGAGCTAAGTGAGGTGAATGGAGGATACAGAGTAAGAGGACAGAGTTAAGTCCAAGCCCACAGGCAGCCAGAACGAATGCAGGACAAAAGTCGGATCGATTTTAGGGTATGTGGATTATCTTTCAATAAAACTGTTAATTAAGAAAATAAAGTAACGTGGTTATGTGATTCAGTCAGGGGCACCTGGATCATCTCCCTTTCTAAAGTCAACTGCGCCATATAACATGACCTAATCCCTGGAGTGAAATCCAGCAAACTCCCAGGCTAGGGAATTAGGCAGAACATGTGTATCAGAGGGGGAGGTAGGAGATCTTGGAGGCCATTCTAGAACTCTGGTAGGAAGTGACAGATTGAAAATAGTACACATGATACACTGAACAAGAGAAACCAACATGAGAAAGTATATGCTGTTTGATTCCATTTTGGTTTCGTTTTTGTTTGTTTTTTGCGGTACACGGGCCTCTCACTGTTGTGGCCCCTCCCGTTGCGGAGCACAGGCTCCAGACGCGCAGGCTCAGCGGCCATGGCTCACGGGCCCAGCCGCTCCACGGCATGTGGGATCTTCCCGGACCGGGGCATGAACCCGTGTCCCCTGCATCGGCAGGCGGACTCTCAACGACTGCACCACCAGGGAAGCCCTGATTCCATTTATATGAAGTGCAAAATAGGCAAAACTAGTCAGTGCTGCCAGAAGTAAAGACAGCGGTGACTCTTAAGGTCAAGGAGGGATGGAAACAATAGCACACGGAGAAAAGGATTTATTCATTCAACAAGTACACACTGAACACCTACCAGATGCTAAGTTAAAGAGATTTCATGGCAATCGAGATAAGCTTCTGTCTTCATGGAGCTTTAAGATCTATCAGGGAAGACAGAGACCATTAAATAAACATCTACCATAAGCTGTGATAAGCTTCACACTGGGGAAAGTAGGAAATGCTCCAAGAGCATACGGCAGGGGGACCTAAACTAGTTTAAGGGTTCCAAAATGACATTTAAATGGAGGCCTAACAGAACTTAGGCAGGCAAAGACGGGATCATTGTTGACTTAGTGACTCTGGTTGACTTCAGACTGATCGTTACTCTAAGACCTGACTAAGAGAGGCCATGTGATCTGCATCTCCAACATTGTGAGAATGGTCTCTGGATGAATGGAAACATTAGTCCTGCCCTAAACTGCACTGGTCAAACAACCCCCTTCATGCTAGGACATTAAGAGTTCTGAACATTCTTCCATAAAATGAATATTGACAAGATAGAGTGACCTGAAAGTAACCACCACGTTTACGCAGGAGCCTGAATCCATGTGAAAGGAGTACAGCAGAACGCACAGTGGCTTCTGGCTCAGGCTCCGAATCGGACCGCCTGAATAATAATGCTGACTCCACCACTGGCTGCATGCCCTTGAACACTGACATTCTGCAAGCCTCCATTTCATCATCTCTAAAATAGGGGCAGTATTGCTACAGTGCTAAGAACTCTTTAAAGGGTAGCTTTTTAAATAAAACAGAGGGACTATACAAATGTCTTGAGGTGGATCCTGTTTATAACAGTGTTGATAGATTCTAAATGCATATGAGGAAGAACTCCTCTCCCGACACTCTCTCAGACTCACCAGCCATACCAACTTGTCATTGCCCAAACACACCAAGATCTCTTAAATGCCTGTGCATTTGCACATCTCGGTCCTTTCTTCTGGCATGTTCTACCCACTCTTGTTTGCTTGAAGAGCTTCTATTCAGCCTCCAAGTCTCAATTCATGCATTGTCTCATGGGGGAAGATTATCCTGACTGAACAAGACAGAACTAGGTGATCACTTGTCCATGCTCTCGTGGCATTGTGAATATCTCTAAAGTAGCATGTATCACATTATACCAAAATTGCTTATTCATACATTCATCTCCTCATTGCTATGAGCCTCTTGAGAGATGAGGCCATACACAGCACTTGGCACATAATGGACAGCAAAAAGTGTTCACTGAATTAATTGAATGAATGACTACTGATGCCTTAAGAGGCAGTGAATTCCTGTCACCAGAAATATTTAAACAAAGATGAGATAGCTGTTTAGCAGAGATGTACAGAGAGGACTGAAGCATCTGATACTGAACCAGCTAACTACTAAATAGGACCCTCCAAACCTGAGAGTCCTTGGGGCTAGGTGAAGAAAACCGGCAATCCCAAAGGCACAGAGAAGGAACAGCTGTATATTTGGGGAAGAGCAAGTGGCTCAGTTTGTCTGGGCAAGAGGACAGGATGGAGACAGGATTGTAGCAAGAAAGAGATGACACACCCAAAATAGTAAAGGAACATCATTTAATAAGTGTACTATTTAAGAGGAGTGGGCAAGGTAAAGTATCCCTCATGGAATGATAAAGCTTACAGGGCCTAACAAGAGCAGGCTGCCATTCCAAAGGGGCGAAAAGAAGGAAGTGGAGTTCCCAGAGCCCTGTGAAAGGGGGGTGGTGGGGTGACTTGATATAAGTCGTGGCCTAAGCAGAGGAATGGGATTTAGTCACTGCCAGGGATCTACAGGGAGAGGGAAGAGAGGAATAAATATCCAGGCACCTCATCTCCCTCTGCTGTCAC
Organism: Orcinus orca; assembly: GCF_937001465.1. NCBI lineage: Eukaryota > Metazoa > Chordata > Mammalia > Artiodactyla > Delphinidae > Orcinus > Orcinus orca. Next base: position 144,483,167 of record NC_064559.1, read on the forward strand.
CCTCCAACAGCCTACCAGTGCCTGCCAGTGGCGGCACCCAAAGCCAGACAGCAAGGGAGCCCAGGGAAGGTAATCTGTAGAAGCCCAGAGCAGGGCAGACGGTGAGGGGCAGGCTAACCGCATAAACATTATTTGGCAAGCCCTCAAGAGCTGCCACGGAGTTTGGGGCATAAGGGTGACATGATCCAGGCTCTGCTTGAGGATGGTTAGTTTTGTGGCTGTAATCAGAATGAATTCTGAAGGCAAAGAGGGAGAGGGAGGCAGGGAAACAAAACTAGGAAACCATTGAATCCATTCATTTAAGTGAGAGGGGAGGGGCCTCAGCAAGGGGATGCCTTCATTACCCATATCAGCCCTGGGAAGGCTCCTGATTCTCCTGCAGATTGCACACTCCCTGAGCGGCTCGCCCTCCACATAAGCAGCCCACGGAGTCACAAAGGTGGAGAAGAAACTTCTCCAGTAAACAGCACGATCCTACCGTACAGCACAGGAAACTATATTCAATATCCTGTGATAAACCATAATGGACAGGGCTTCCCTGGTGGCGCAGTGGTTGAGAGTCCGCCTGCCGATGCAGGGCACACGGGTTCGTGCCCCGGTCCAGGAAGATCCCACATGCCGCGGAGCGGCTGGGCCCGTGAGCCATGGCCACTGAGCCTGCGCGTCCAGAGCCTGTGCTCCGCAACGGGAGAGGCCACAACAGTGAGAGGCCCGCGTACCGCAAAAAAAAAAAAAAAAAAAAAAAATAATGGAAAAGAATGGATATATATATATATATATGTATAACTGAATCACTGCTGTACAACAGAAATTAACAGAACACTGTAAATCAACTATACTTCAATAAAATAAATCAAAAAAAGAAGAAAAAGAAAGAAAAGAAACTTCTCCAAACCAAGAAAACATTTCTGGTGTATACCTTTGAGTTTCCTCCTGATGTTCGCTTTCCCTCTTTTCCTCTGTATCTAAAATTATACTGAGCAAGCCCAGAGGAAAGTAGCTGTGGCAACTAAAGGTCACAGAGCAGACAGCAGTGATTGAGTTTCTTATCATAAAAAGCAAAAACATGAATAGAGATCCACAGGAGGAAAGCCCCACTTGATTGTCAGTAACCACTTCTCCAAGATTCTGACATTTAATTCTTCTCTGGCTGCCCACCCTCTCATCAAGCAGTGACCAAACCCATCCTTCTTGGCTTCTTCCTTCCAAAAACTGTCTTCCTTGGGCCTCATCACAAAGGGACTGATTCTCAGCTATTACATTCAGAAAAAATCCGAGGACCTTATCAGCAACTAGACCAGCACAGAGATGAATAGAAGAAGCGTAACATTTCCTCTGTGAAGCCTTCTCTTTCTGCAGGAGCAGATTGGGGTTCCTTCTTCCATGCCCGCTTCATCTCATCTCCACCCGCATCATCACACCAGGTGGGCGCCCAGCCTTGGTGGGTGAAACCAGAGGGGCCAACTGATATTTCCTTTTACCAGGTGGATAGGAGATAGCTCTGCTCTATCTCTTGTTTTCTGTTCAGAATGAGGCTCTTTTTTCATTAGTATTATTATGCAAAGTTTCCTGAAATAAAAAGAACAATGACTGTTTAAGTCCTTCTCTTTAATGACACACAATGCAACAAAGCTCATTAGATTCACATTTACTTTTTTTCTCCACTGCCTCATTAGAAGCTTAGCACCTCTAAGAGGATTCCTCACAATGCATTGTCGCTGAGCACATGGAGAGCCTTTAAAGATTTTTGTTTGTCTCTCAACAAACTCCTTGCCAGGCTTTTCAAAACTGAGGTATAGAAGGAAAGAACATCTGACAAAGAAGAAGGCTGAATTACCACACACTCAGAAGCGCTTCACCTCCTTGCAGCACTACCATACATCATCAGCAACGTGAGTTAACAAATCCCGACAGTTTCCATTTTCAGACTGAAGGGGCAGATGATACAAAGCAGCAACGCCACGTGTGCGAGGATGCTCCCCCCACCCAGCCACCCAAAAACACGCACTCATTCTTTCTAACCTATCGTCTTTCCATGATTAGAGGTTGCATTCATGCTTGAGTTCTTAAAACAAACAAAGAGTTCATGAGAATCTTCCGCACTTCCCCCTTTCCACCAGTATGTCCACTCCCAAGGACAGCAGGAATACCAGCTGGTCAATTCCATGGGCTTTTGCTTAGACTCAGGGTAGTGGTACAGTCAGTCAGACGCCCCTCAGTGGAAAATAGCAAGGCCAAAGTGGCAAGAAACCACATGTGCCCCCCAAAACAGTAAATAACATTGTGTGGATTTAACAATTCATTCTGTTGATGAATCCAGCACACAAGTATTTATCTTGCTACAAATTTGTTTTTGTTTCCTGACATCTTTTTAAAAACCAGTTTTGATGACAGAAGATACTTTCTTTAATCCTACCGATATTTGTACCCAGATCTGTTTTCTATACTAAGAACTGCACAGATAAACTGCGTGCATCATAATCCTGATGCAATCTAAATCTCTTGTTAGCCTACGCTGTTTTCTCGTCTTTCAAATGGACACACTACAGCTGCCTTCCCAGTGCAAAGGGGGGAGGTGTGCCAAAGAGGGCTGAGAGATGGAAGTTTCCTCAGTGTGGGTAAGAGAACTGGCCAGAGGCAGGGGAGGTTGGCTGGGGCCGTGAGGATCTGCACTGCTGTGGCCTGCACTGCTGTGACCGTCATTCAGGTAGCTGCTCTTTCTTTTGTCTTCCGAGGGGTGGTTCTTGGCTGCTGGCTTAACTTTCAGAAAGCACCCCGACTTCTCCAAGCTTCATGGGTCAGCTCCTACTTTTGCGTCTTATTTTCTTTAGCAAAAAGGAAAGGAAAGGAACCAGCACTGGAAAGCTCTGAGATTCCGGGAAATTCTTCAAAGAGCAGAAGCAGAGTACAGGTGGTTCATTATGAACTATTAACATATTAAAATAAGCCAATAAGAGGAGTGTTAGGTTTCTTTTCAAATTAGATCCTGTCTTTGCTGAGAAAGAAGAAAATATGAGGGGTCTGGACTTTTTTATTTTTTCAACAAAACATTGTTTTGGTTTGGGTTTTTCAAGGACACATCATTTTCCTGGCTGTGATATGTAACGCTTCATTTTACCAATCTGCATTAAGTGGTTCAGCTTATGACTATAAACAGTCTCTGATTTTGTCATTAGGATGAGTTATTCAAGTGTAAGGAACTCAAGATAATGTCCTCAAACCACTTAAACAAGATTCTTTCATTCTTCATTCAAGTAAACATATCCTGGATAACTTCTGTGAGTCTGGCATGGACGAGGGTGTTCTCTTAAGCCATTTTCCACGTCAAGATCTGTACTAATCTCCTCCTCCTACCCTACCAATTAATAATGTCACAGGCTTGAGAAGCAGCTGGCCAGGGTCTCGCCTATATGAGCCGGAATAGGGAAAACTAACTGGCATTAAGGCATGTGGGAGAAGCCATATAGCACAGCGGTTATGCACACTGACTCTGAAGTTTGTCTGGGTTCAGTTCCCACATCTGCCACTTTTTAGGTCAAGTAGGATAAACAATTTAACCTCAGAATAATAAATACAAAGGACTTAGATAAGGACTTAGCACATGGTAAGTACTATACTAAATGTTAGGTATTTTTAGGACCCCGGCTTTAACAGGGCTCTGTCACTACCAAGAGGAATGATTAGGGACCCAAGGCCTAGCCTTCCTCCCACTGAAGTGGCTGAGTCATTCCCAACACTATTCGCCAGCCCCTGCTGATGCTGCCCTGTCTTGCCAGCAATGCCACCACAATGACATGCGTGTCCTTGACCACTGCCCTCTCCAGCCTGCCCCACTGTTCTCCTGGGTTGATCCTGTTGCTTCCACAAATATAAGGGGAGATTCTGTCTCCACCCTTGTTGCATCTCTTTATCAGACTGCTAAGTGTGACCTTGCTCTCTTTTTTTAGTAAATCTCCCATAAAGGGTAGTTTCACCTTCTTAGTTTCCTACAGGACAATCTTTCAAATAACATGATAAAAGCTACCCCCTGGGCTAAGTCAGAAAACATTTGGGTGGCAACTCCAATAACCTGCTCAAAAAGTCCTTTCCCACTAATTATAAATTACTGTTCCAAGGAAGGAGTTAAGGCATCTTGATCTCTCCCTATATATCAGTATCATTACACTTTATGTTTGCTGCCCCACAGCAAAACACACACACACACACACACACACACACACACACACACACACACGAGTCTTGCACCATACCTTACTGGAGAATTTTAGTCTCCTTAAGGACTGATCAACACTTCCAAATTCTCTTTACAATATTCTCAGAGAACCTATCAATTTCACATGCAAAAGAGGTCTGAAGCATGTTTGGGACATGCTAAGGCTCTTGGTATTTTAGATCAGTCGATATTATATATTAGCCCCTTTCTGAAGCTACCTTCCTCGATTCTATTTTTCCTGATGTTTCCATGTTAGTGTTTCTTAAATTGTGGTCAAGGACCATTGACGTCAAAACAAACTGACTTAGTAAAAACCCAGATCCCCCACATCAGCTGAGTCAGGATCTCTGGGAGTAAGGCTCAAACGTTTGAAGTTCTACAAGCTGTTCTTTCTCTGCAGTCTAAAGTTTGAGAACTAGTGTTCTACATCATTTTGAAATCCACATCATTTTGAAACACACATTAATTGCATTACCAAGCATTATGTGTCTATCTGACCAGTTAAATTGTTGGAAGCTAGTACAGTGATCTTTAACATAAAATCCTGTATTCCATCCTTTGTTATTTAAGATATGATCTTGCTATCACTAAGGTGAAGAACATTTGCAAGGCAGGACAGCCGCTGGTCTCAGGAATCAATGAAATGAAGTCTGTTTGCCTCCTTTAAGATGAAAGAATTGGTACAAATATACAACAAAGCCCATAATAGGAAGTCCAAACAGCCTATAGGGGTTGCCTAGTGGTTGGTGGGTGAGCTTTGCAGTCAGTGAGACTAGGATTCAAATTCCAGTATGGATGCTAACTAGCTGTGTGACCCTCAGTTTTCTTAGTTTGTGCCTTGATGTTCTCACCCATAAAATTTAGATACTCATACTGACCTCATAGATTTGTTGTAAGGATGAAGTGAAAAAATGTAGGTAAAGCATTTGGTACAGGACACAGTAAATGTGTTTTAAAAGTTATTATTTCCAAATGAGAATTATTCCTGATGGATTCTGAAATAAACCAAACAGTTCTCATCCACATAAAATCTTCAAGATGGTTAGTGAGTTACTGGCCAGATACCACTTTGCCTTCTTTCCAGATATCTGGATACCCCAATAGTGTGATTTGCAAAGCACCACAGAGCAAGGTAACCTTAAGTCAGAATAGCCAGATATTCTACCGGACAACTCCAACCCTAGGGAAGAGTCTAAGGAAAGAATGGCAAAGCCAGAGTATGAGATGGACCGTTCAAAGGTGGGGCAGATTCACTCAACAAAATCATTACAGGGCACATGTGCAAGACACAGTTCCGAGCTGGGAGTACCGCACTGAACAAAACAGACAAAATCTTTTCCCCTGTGGGGCTCATACAGGGAAGCAGACAGTAAACAACTCAGTTAATAAAATAGACAGGATGTCTGATGGTGAAGCGTGCTGTAAGGAAAATCAAGCAAAAAATGGGAATAAACAGAGCCAGGGTGGATAAGAGTTTGTCATGGCAAAGCAGAAAAACCTACGCATTGTTCCATCAGTATCATCTCCCCTTGCCCTAAATCCACAAGTGAAAGGTGACCATTCGATTAATTCTCAGTAACTATTTTCTGAATGAAGGATATGCCTCAAGAGGAAACCAAAATCTTTGAAAATAAAGCACACCTGTTTCAACTGGTTAGCATTAGTATCTGGTACATTTAAACACTCAATAAATCATTGTTGCAGAAATCGATGGCTCAGCAAATAAGCAAAAGAACTGTCACCTTTCAGGAAGAATGATGATAGCTCCATCCAGAGAGACTGTTCTCTGTAATGATTGCAACCTCCATAATAAGAATAACAACAACATGGGCCTGATTGCTCACTTATACTTGGTATTCTCCTAAGCACTTTACATGGATTATCTCATTTGAACCTCACAACAATATTGGAGATTCAGGGGAGGAATTGCCCAGTAAAGGACCTGTGGAAGCCTCCTCTGTTGAGTAGTGCCCTTCCTATTGAGAAGTGTATCCTTCTCAGTCAATAAGTTGGGTCCTAAGTAGACTTCAGAGCAGTGATTCTGATTACCAATCAATCAAATTATCAAACACAGATGTTCACATTTTCCAACCCAGCTGCCAGTCTGCTCCCAGCAAAGCACTGTTTCTGATAACCGTCCAGTCCAGACTTGGAAGTTTTTCATGTCTTTTCTCTTTCAGTCATTCTACTGGTGTTATCCAGCACTTGCTGTGTCCAAAGCTCGAGAGGCAGTCAGAGGTCCCTGCCCTCCCGGAGTTTACAATCAGACCCTGAAAGAAGGCTCAACCCTTTACAGTGAAACAAAAGCAAAGCAATGCGTTTGCCTTGGGGTGTGTACAACAGGTGCAAGAGAGGACTGAGGACTTTGATTTATATCTTCGGAGGCTAATTTTGATTTCCAGTATGGAGAACTATTGGAAGGAGTCAGGACAGAGATATGTGTGTGTCAGAAAGGGCAGCTACGCACCTCAGGGAAAAGAGCTAGGTGCACCTGCGCTCTGGTTGCACCAAAGACCCAAGATAGGGCTACAGCATGAGTCACACCGGCAGCTGCTTCCCAAGCTGTTGGAAAGCCAGTCACAGACAAGGCCGGTAGAACCTATACCTGCCCTGCCGGATCCTATTCTGAAGACTTAAAGCTGAAAATCAGTGCTGAACGATAGGTCAGAGCTCCCGAAAACCCAAACCATAGTTAAGAAAGAGAGAATCCGATTTGCCAGGAAAAACAAATTGCTTAAAAAGGTAGTGCTGCAACCAGTTCTGGGAACAAATAGTGCCCATTTTATTTTTTTTCCAGTGTTTTGAAAGGAAAGAGGCAGCAATTAGAGAGGAAGTGGAGGCAACAGTGCAGACGCACGGAGGAACAGAGCTGGAGGAGGGGCCTCAACACCCCGCGCCAGAAGTGGTCCAAGTTGGACGCCAGTCTGATCGTGTTGCTCCTCTGCATGAACCCTGCAGAAGCCTCCCACTCTCCTTCACACAAAGCCCAAACTCCTTCACCTGACCCACAGACATTTGCAAAACCTGGTCCTCTCCTTGGCTTTACCTCACCGTTCTCCTCTTCCCTTCATCTATTCTGAACTGCTCTCGGGTCCTCACAGGCGCCTCTACCCTGCCACCATTGGATCATCACGTGGAACACGCTTCCCCTCCCCATCTTCATCTGACTGCCACCTACTCATTCTTCAGATTCTGCTTAAATACCATTTCCGCAAAGAAGCTTTCCTTACCCTGGTCTAGGTTAGGTCCCCTTGCTCTGTTCACATAATTCCCTATATTTCCTCTCTCGTAATATTCATCAACTTTCTAATCATTATTGACTTATTTATGTGTCTTCCCTACTAAACAGTAAACTTCATGAGTGCAGAGATTGTTGTAAGTGCTCATAAGACATCTGTTAAATTAATCAATTGATTCAATTGAAGCAAAATTTATTTAGGGACTCTAGGTCCTTCTTTCTTCCTGAATTTTGAATGGCAAGAAAAAAAAAATAGGCAACATCTCAAAGGAGAAGAGAAAGGACAATTCTTGCCCATGGTGGCCCGGCAGTTTAGGCTTTATGATCACCCATACCCTTCCTCATTAGCATGTGCCCCCCCTCCCCAGTATAAAAAAATTCCATAAAGCTACTTTACCTCCTCCCCAGTCCAGGAAATATTGTCTTTCCTCCTTTTATTCTCATTTCATTCATTGAGTAAACATTTATAAAGCAACTTCTGTGAGAAGCACAGAAGCACAGCAAACACTGACTCTCTACATTTTTGTTGTTTTTGACCTTTCACAGGTGGTGATTTAGGAGCTGGGTGTAATAGAAACTCAGAAATAAGCAAGATTTTAATTTCAAGGGGTAAAAAGATTAATAGTCAGAAACATATTTAGTGTAAATTCAAAAAAAAGTTAGGAGTCTTTGAGCTGTTGGCAACAGAAAAACCAGTTTGAATTAGCTTAAACCCATGATTTCATTGGCTCACAAATCTTTTAAAGGCCAGAAGTTGTTTCAGGCATGGTTTTTTCCTGACATGGACTTCACAGAGTCCCCAGGCTCTGGCTCCTTTGTGATTCTCTGAGCTCTACCCTCTGAATGACACCTTGACCTCCTCAGCCTTCCTCATGCTAGCAGTTATTCCAGATATCACTTCTTCCAGCACATCGGAAGAAGAGGAACTCTTCACCCACCTCCCACATAGGAAAAAGGAAGCCTCCTTCCCAGGACCCTCCAGCAAACGGGGGGATTTCCTCCCCTATCACTGTCAATATGCCCATCCTGGAACCAGTTGCCTCACCCAAGGAATGGGATACACTGGTTGGTTTCAGCCCATCAGGATCTACCACTGGAGCCAAATATGGCATCCATTCCACACCAGCTGTATAGCTGAGCAAAGTAGAACCTATCCCTAAGGGAAAAAAAATCGAAGACGGTTGGAGAAATGAAGAAATAGATACCAAACAAGCAGTCAACAAATGTCCGTTGTACAGGTGTATGGTCAGGCCACCCAAGATGGCTGTTCTCTTGCTCTGTGTACACCCCCTGCTCAACCAGTGCCTGCTTCACCTACACTCTATTCACCTGACTGACCTTCCGTCTTAATCATAGAGCCTAATCAGTAACTGCCTACGTGCTTGCCCTCTGCCCCGGCTGCAGATTTCCCTGGTAACTGAGGAGCGAACCTAACATCAATTCCCCTTGCAACTGGTAGTCTCCTTCTCCTTCAAGTAGTGAAGATTGCTTCCATGTCCTGCCTGCCGTCTGCTGTACACAGTGGGCTGTTGTTCAGGACATTTTGCTTCAGACTTGTAAGGTTTCCTGTCCAATAAACCACGGATGTCTCTGTTGCTGTCTCCGGGCTCTTTCCTCAGTCTCACAGCTGGGCAATTACAAGGTCTACAGGGTTCAGCCCAGCAACAGGTAACTAGATATCCAAAGCAGCTCTCAGGTTTTTCCACCTCACACAAAGAAATATGTCATCATGGCTGGGTAGCTTATAGAATCCCCGATTCTTAGAAGTAGAAGGAATTGTAGAGATGGAGCCCAATCTAACCCTTCATGTTATAGTAGTTAAGCCTAGGAAAACTGAAGTAATCTACCCCAAGTTACACAGTTTGGTGAATGCCATTGGAAAGAACATAACATTCCTTCTTGCTTGTCATTACTACACAATCAGGGCAAAATCATACCATATGATAAGTCATTTCTGTTATTCTATAAACGCAGAGTTTACTTGCAGAGAGAGTATTTTTGTTGGGTTTGTGAGGAAGAGGGTACATAGGAAAGAGTGAAAGAATGGAAAGAGAACAATTTTAATATCTTTTCCATTTTGTTTTAATTCACACAACTTTCTGAAACATTTATTGACCCTAAAAACAAGAACTTTTCTCAGAGCTGAGAAAGTGCAACACTAGGACTTTGATAATAAGAATCCACATAGCAACGACAATCAGGCTTCTAAGTCCTGATCCCAGGGCTGAGCACCATTTGGGGAAAAGATAAGTTATTGCCTCTGCTCTCAACAATCGGTGTGTTTGAGACCTGCCAGATAATGCTCATTTATAATGCTTTTGATTTGAGGAGGGAATCTTCAGAGTAGAGAGAAAAAGTTCATGCTAGTCAATAATTAAACATCACAGAGCAACCTGTGCTCTGGGGCCTGTGAACTTTCCTCCAGGTCACAGAACTGCATTGCATTTTCATTGCATTTTCACCAAAAGTGCCCTCCCTGAGCCTAGCGAATCTCTCCCCTAGTATTCACACCCCCTCCACGGATGAAGAGCCTATTCAAAGGCAAACAGCTCACTCTGATGGTGCTTATCTTTAACCCTTATTTACCACTAGTATCTCAGCAGCAATTGTTTAACTTTTTTTTTTTGGTATAATATCATCTTTTTTTTTAACATCTTTATTGTGGTATAATTGCTTTACAATGGTGAGTTAGTTTCTGCTTTATAACAAAGTGAATCAGTTATACATATACATATGTTCCCAAATCTGTTCCCTCTTTCGTCTCCCTCCCTCCCACCCTCCCTATCCCACCCCTCCAGGCGGTCACAAAGCACCCAGCTGATCTCCCTGTGCTATGTGGCTGCTTCCCACTAGCTGTCTACCTTACGTTTGGTAGTGTATATATGTCCATGCCTCTCTCTCGCTTTGTCACAGCTTACCCTTCCCCCTCCCCATATCCTCAAGTCAATTCTCTAGTAGGTCTGTGTCTTTATTCCTGTCTTACCCCTAGGTTCTTCATGACATTTTTTTTTCTTAAATTCCATATATATGTGTTAGCATACGGTATTTGTTTTTCTCTTTCTGACTTACTTCACTCTGTATGACAGACTCTAGGTCTATCCACCTCATTACAAATAGCTCAATTTCGTTTCTTTTTATGGCTGAGTAATATTCCATTGTATATATGTGCCACATCTTCTTTATCCATTCATCTGATGATGGACACTTAGGTGTTTCCATCTCCAGGCTATTGTAAATAGAGCTGCAATGAACATTTTGGTACCTGACTCTTTTTGAATTATGGTTTTCTCAGGGTCTACGCCCAGTAGTGGGATTTTGCTCACTCTGTTCCCCAGAAGAGATTCCTCTCTTAGCCTCTCTCCCTCCACCAGGCCTTCCTCTACCCTGTGGTCCAAATTCACTTTCTGAACATGAGTTGAATTGTGTAATGCCACTGCTTAAAACACTTTGAGGAATCCAAAAGTTTATAGAATAAACTGTGCCTTGTTAACATGATCCCCAAGATCCAGAACTCACTGCCCAAACAACCTTCACTCTCATGCCTTCCTACCTTTGTCCTGGCTGTTTTATCCAACGGGTAAGCCCCTTACTGCCTTAGCTATAGAGAAAATCCTGATCAGTTCTTAAGTCCCGGGGAAATATTATCTCTTCTCTCAGTTTCCCTAGATAGCTTCCCCTTTAACATCCCCTATAACATTGTAGTTTGGTCCTTTCTTTACCTCTTCGTCTCCTCCAGGACAAGCACCATATTTTACTCACCACTGGGTTTTCATCCATTGCACAGAGTAGATGCCCAATTAATGTTAATTGAGTTAGATTGAATTGAGTCATATGATGTCTGTCTTGCTGTCAAAGCAGATTGAAATCACACTTTCTTCCAAAATATGTCCTAAACTATCCTAACTGTAGGTTCAGTCTATGTATTGAGTCAACCTATTTGCTCCCTCTATCCAGCTCCAAAACTCCAAGTGCAGCCCCAAACTCAACTCCCAGGACCATGTGTGAAATGATCCAGGAGACCTTTGGGTAACTCTAGTCCACAGTCCAGAACTCAGCATCAAATCACCCTTGCCACTCGTCAAATCGTGCATTTATTTATTTGTTTGTTTGTTTCATAAACATTTAAAAGCCTACTTTGTGTCAGGCCCTATATTAAGTGCAAAAGAAATAAGGGTGAAGACCAGGGCCCTCAGGGAGCCCACAGCTAGTTGGCTGGGGGTGGGGGAGTGGCAAAACAGGCAACCCTGTTGCAGATCCTCTATCATATTTTGCCTAATCCCCCGTCTCTCTACTCTGTTTCTTGTCCTTGGGATGCTCTCTGCCTTGATTCTTATTCCAGAGACCCCCAGCTCTCCAGACGAGAAATTGAAATCCTACTTGCAATCCTACTGCCGGGACAAAAGACTTGTCTGCAGTTTTCTTTTTCATATAACCAGCCCTTCTGCATACCACTCTTCATAGAGGGAGAAAAGTCTGACTTCTTCACAGGGTCACTGATCCTTTGTTTCAGGACTCTCTGACCTGGCGCTCAAGTCTGGCATCTAATGTGAATTATCCAGTACCCTTTAACTTTAAAGTACATAACATCCTCTGTGTATCCTATTTAGAATGGATATCCCCAGGATCCATTCCCTCAGATTCTAGTTGTCTGTATTTATTACAAGGTTCCCAGATGATTTTGAAACAGATGATCCAGGGACTTTGAGAAGGATTGTCCTAAGAGCCACATGTTCGCTTAAGTTTTAGAATCATCTACACCGTCCCTATCTCACCCTACCACCAGTTTGGACCCTGCAAACCTTCAATAACTGAGCTAATCCCCCAAGTCTCCTGCCAAAGGAAGTGGAATTTAGCCAGCAGAGGACCTACTATGCATGCCTGTGTGCTTTGACTTTTGAATATTATCTTCCCCAAAGTCCCCCTCACTGGGCACTGCTTACACATTGGGACATCTTAGATGCTTTATCTTGGCCTTTTGGCCAGTTACTTGTTTGGACTCTGATCTCTTTCCATTACCACTGAAACACCATGTTTTGTCCATCAATACCTGACAGTCATTCTCTCACCCCGCTATCTGGTATCCCTACCTAGCCAGGTTTGGCCCCAGGTTCCAGACCTCCCCACTTAGTCTATCCAAGTGTAAATTATTGACTGCATCTGCACGAGTCCTCAGAAATCCCAGTCCATGGTCATATTTTCTTAATCTGAAATCCCATAGCACCAGTTGTCTGCCTCACTTTTTGTCACTTGCTATTCCTAGTCCTGTTACCAATATCCTATCTCTCCAGCAAGACTGTAAATTAACATTACTGAGTATTTGTGGGTTAAATAATCATATAGGCCCTAACTATGGAGGACACAAAACAAGAAATTAATAGTAAAGGTAAAGGTCCAGAGGAACTTATATTGCCAGAAAAGTCAGGCTTAGAAGAGATGCTAGAGTTCGCATTGAGTTCCCAGGAAAAAAGAGGTTTTTAACCACCATATTTTCCATTTATTGAGGACCACTTATGTGTCAGGCACTGTACTAGCTATATTACATGTCATCCTTCTAAACCTCACAACCATCCTTTGAAGAAACTGACGCTCAAGGAAGTCCACAAACTTTCCCACACTGACACAGCCAGAAAGTGAAAGAGTTGAGATAACAATTTAGGTTGACTCCAAAGCCCATGGTCTATTACTCTACAAATCAAGGAAATAATTATCACAAACTCCTCAATTTTACCAGAACTATTAATAGAGTGCACTATTCCCTGAAGGCCTCTAATATCACTTGGAAATTTCCAACAGGTTCAAAAAAATTGTAAGGAAGACATTTTTCTGGAATAATCAGGGAATAATGTACAGTTGGGTATACAGAGCATTAAGGGCAAATGTCCTGCCCAACAGCTGTGTTCATTCCTCTGTTCAGCTCAATGGTACTAAACATAAAGCAAAATGAACTGAGCATTTTAATATTGTTTTCTCTTTGGAGACTCTGACTTCTACTTAATAGGACAGGAAAATAGCCCACCGAGCAGAATGCTAGATGGTGGCTCATCCTACTAAGGCTTTATGGCTGAGCTTCTGTAGTTTGTGTCTGCTTGAGAGATCCCCTGGCCCCTTTCCTAATTGCAGGGGTTGCCCCCAGCATGAACACTGGATTACTAGCTCGAGTTAAAGAGCACTTAGAGCCAGGCTGGCCAGAACACTCGCATGACTTCCAGGAAGCTACAAGAGACATCAAGAATTAATTAATTGATGCCAATGGGATTTGTAAGCTTGGGATAAGGACACTTCAAAGCCTGAAAGCATATGCAGCGCATCACACAACTCACACTCCCTGGCACCCCCGCTGCTGTGTGGAGCAATGATGAGGGCGCTGGGTTTGGAGTCCCAAGCCCAGGTCTGGGTCTATGGGAACTTGTGTCTTGCTTATCTTTCTAATTCCTCATCCGTAAATAAGAATAATCCCTGCATTACTCATTGCAAAGGGCTTTGTGAGGGCTACTCACAAAGCTCTCAAATGAAGTATTTGTATGTGAAAGCTCCATAAGGACTGTAACTAGGGTAAATGCCCCCCTCCAGTACTCCCGTAGCAATCTGTGCTTGCCCAACAAGCATTCATCACATTTCTCTTCTATATTGTATGTACCATAAGGACAGCAACTGTATCAGTATTGCTCACCACTGTCTCCTAGTATCTACCACCGTGCTGAGCGCTTGCTTAGTGCTCAATAAATATTTGTGAGATGAATGAATAGATGATAAATGCAGTCTTATGTAGTGTTCTTTATTTTGTGGGAATTTCATGCCACATGGTAAAACAAATCCCATGTCACCATCACTGTCCGCTACTGGCAACTTTTCTTCACTTTATAACTGTTACTTCATACACATAGATGGTCCTCAAGAAGTGTATAGTCCGAAGGGAATAAGATTGTACAAATGAAAAATCAAGTAACAGCAAACACAGAAAATGCCATTTCTAACAATTTCTCCTTGTTATTTCAACTTTTTCAAAGAATTATCCTCAGGGGTAAATCCCAGCATCTTAAAACTACAAGTTTCTATCTTGGTAGACCAGGGACTGCTTAGTATGACCAGACAGACTATTGTAAATATAAATTCAATTGTATCCCAGAAATCCCAGACTTTCTTGTGGAGGAGTGACTATTTTCTGAAAGCCTTAAGAACCAGAAGTAGACATTATGTGTGAGAAGGTGTGGGGAAAGGGGGGCAGAAGTGGGTCAGAAGATGCTTCTGTAGATCCCAATGAAAATTTTTGCGGAAATACATAGCCAGACTCAAAACGTAAAGGTAGGCTCTAATCATTTGCTAAGATCTACATGCAATGAGAAGTAACTGGAAAGCAAACATATATTGATAGCATAGACTCAATGCCCCAATATTTTTAGTACTTTGAAATTACAAATTTTTTTATCTGCTTTTTATGTGGAACAAATATGCAGACTAAACTAACAACTGGAGCAGGACACCAAGGATTTCTTCTGAGGGGTATTTTTCTCTGTGATAGGTCTACAGGGAGACCTGAGTACAAGAGCATCACATGATACCAGGAAGCTTGGGGACACTTCCTTTAGTGGAAGGAAGGGTTTAGTGAAGTCTTTATCACCACTGGGAAGAGTAAGCATGAGAAGGTGAAATGGTGAAAACAAGTTGGGGGTTATAATAAAAATGGCTTCTTAGGGCTTCCCTGGTGGCACAGTGGTTGAGAGTCCGCCTGACGATGCAGGGGACACGGGTTCGTGCCCCGGTCCGGGAAGATCCCACAAGCCGCTCAGCGGCTGGGCCCGTGAGCCATGGCCGCTGAGCCTGCGCGTCCGGAGCCTGTGCTCTCCAACGGGAGAGGCCACAAGGTTTCCAGGAACCTTCCTTAAGAGAGAGCTGATGCTTATTGTTAGCCCCCTCATCTTTGCCTCTCCCTCCTCTCTTCCTCCTGAAACAGGCGCTGCCATTTGGAGGCTGAGGACCACATTCTTGGGTTGGATGAGCAGTGAGTGGGAAGAAGCCTGCAGCCTGAAGACTTTTAGAGCAAAAGTCACTACTCCAGCCCTGGACTGCCTACCTTCTGACTTAAATGAGAAACAACACACTTTTATCCTGATGAAACCACTATTATTTGGAGGTTTTCTGTTCTTTTTGAACCTAAGCCTCACTGATACAGAGAAGGTTTGTATTCAAGGTAAATAAGAAACAGTCCCCAATTTTAAGAAGTTTCATAAACTTGAGAAGGACATGAATGGTATATACAACACTGTAAATTTGTACAAAGAATAAAATTATGAGTGTCATAAGATCAAAATATTATCGTTGAGGATGGGAACAATAAAAGGAAGACAAATTACTTCTGTTAGAAGAGAATGAAGGAGGGAATAGTGGTTCAAGTGGCATTTGAGATGGGCCCTAAAAGAAGAATAGAATTTTGATAGATAAAAATGGGGAGGAAGGGCTTCCCTGGAGGCACAGTGGTTAGAAGTCCGCCTGCCGATGCAGGGGACGCGGGTTCGTGCCCCGGTCCGGGAAGATCCCACATGCCGCGGAGCGGCTGCGCCCGTGAGCCATGGCCACTGAGCCTGCGCGTCCGGAGCCTGTGCTCCGCAACGGGAGAGGCCACAGCAATGAGGGGCCCGCGTACCGGAAAAAAAAAAAAAATGGGGAGGAAGACAAAACAGGCAGAAAAAACAGCATTACAAAGGCTGGAAGTAAAAAAGTATGGATTGTGTTCAAGGAAGTTTAGGTGATTCAGTTTAACCGGAGCACAGGTTGTAGATAGTGATCCTTACTGATCACCCGATTGATCTATTTCCTTTTCTTGATGCATTTTTTTCATGACCTTTGTCACTATCTGATGCCATATTATGTTAACTCTGTTATCTGTTTATTTTCTAGAATAACCAGAATTTCAGTTCTCCAACTTTTTGGTCTCAGAGACCCCTTTACATTCTTAAAAATTATCAAGAAAAGCTCCAAAGAGCTTTGGTTTATGGAGGATATATCTATAAATACTCACTGTATTAGAATGGATATAATGTTTTAGTTATGTAAGATGAATGTTATAGAGATCTACCGTACAACATAGTGCACTATAGTTAAGAACACTATATTGTGAACTTAAAATTTTTGTAAAGAGGGTAGATTTCATGTTAAGTGTTCTTACCACAAAAAAAGGGGCAGAGAGAACTTTTGGAGGATACAGATGTTTATTACCTTGATTGTGGTGATGGTTTGATGGGTGTATGTTTATGTCCAAACTCATCAAGTTATGTACATAAAATATATGTGGTACTTTGCATGTCAACTGTACCTCAATAAAGCTTTTTAATTTTTTTAATTGATAAATGTTTAAATATTTATTTATGTATTGATTTTAAAATAACAAAAATAAACCCATTCCATGTTAATGTAAAGAACATTTTTATGGAAAAAATTTTTTCACATAAAATTATTAACAGAGTAGCACTGCTCTATAATTTTGCAATTTTCCTTAACTTCTGGCCTAATAGAAGACAGCTAGACTCCCACGTCTACTTCCACATTCAATCTGTTGTGATATCACATAACAGGTAGCCTCTGGAAAACTTCACTATATACACATAAGAGAAGAAACGGAGAGTGAAAATGACAAATAACATCTTAGCGTTATTATGGAAACAGTTTTACTTTGCAGACACCCTGAGAGAGTCACAGAGTCCCTCAGGGTTCCCTGACTAACTCTGAGAACCACTAAACTAGAATATAAACTCAGCGAGAGCAGAGATTGTGTTTAGTTCCCTATTATATTCCCAGCACCTAGACCTGGCATATAGTAGGCACTCAATAATACTCATTAAATGAATGCATGAACCTGAGGCTATATTGTGAAAGACACTGAACGGCAGGCTAATGAGTTTGCAATTGACTTAGTAGACAAAGAGGAGTCAGTAGTGGTATCTGAGCTGGAGAATATAACAATCTGATTAATCTGACCACACCAAGGAAGATGGGTTGGAAAGAAGGGTAACCTGGAGATATTGGTACCAAGTAGGATGCTCTTGATTTAGCCCTGGTGAAAAATAGTGAGGTTCTGAAGTAGGATGAAGACTGTACAAATGGAAAGAGGAGGACAGACATGAGAAATCACTGGATACAGTGTATTAGCCCCCGAGAACTCCATGAATCTATCCTGACTTAACCGTCTGTATGATCTTCCTCAAGCCAATCAACTCCTGTTCAATTACACTTTCCTCATCAGCAAAATAAAATATTGTATTAAATATGGATTGTCACTTTCAACTCTCTCAAAGTAATTTGCAGATGATAGAATTGTATCACCAAAATATTAATTTTAAATGTCACAAAATCATGATTCCTCATTGGTAATTATTCCTGCATTTACTGATGCAAAGACTAGTCATTAACTAGGCTCTTTAAAAAGTAAGACTAGAGAATCAATATTAAACTTCAATATTAGCTAAAGTGTTTGCTTGGGGAAAAAGTTATTTTTTAAGGGGGACTTTTAACTTATTTAATTCTCAAACAATTCCTATGATGTAGGGGTTTTTTTCCACATTTTGTTAATCAGGAAATATTAAGAAATACACTCCAAGCCCCACACCTTGGAGTAAGCAACAAAGTTAGTAGTTAAACAGTTATGTCTGATTCTAAAATTTACAGTCTTAACAATGTATAACACTACCTCAAAGAAATTGAGATACTGTTCAAATTTGGATATGTTGTTACAGTTTGGAAGTATGGATCAACAAAAAAGAAAAATATGGCACTCATGGAATCAAATTACCACCTCAGTTAATCTACAATTATCAGAGAAAATCAGACTCTATCAGGTTAACAAGGCAGGAAAAATGACTGTATCTAGTTAATTAAAATGTATAGGAAACTATGGGCTAAGGTGGAGGAAAGAGTACAGAGCTCGGAAAATTTTGAGGAAAATATAGAAGGAAAAAAAATGACATCATCTCATCTAATTTTCAAACCTGAGCACACCACTGAGAAAGAAACAGGCTCTGTTATTCATCATTTCTCTGTTCATTTTTGGCTGAAGCAAATTAAGGTCATTCACTCTGGGAATAAATGAGGTTGCTCTGAGTTAGTTACCAAACCGACAGTGGCACAAGTAATGCTGCTAATGAAAATTATCCCAACTGTCTGACTCAGACATCGGCTCAGATTTCAATTCCCTGCAGCCATTTGGTTGAAAGGATTTCATAATAATTTTCAAGAGACCATTTCAAGTTTCTATTTTATCTCAAGGAAAGAGGGGATGCATTTGTTCTCTGCTTTGAATCAGAAATATGCTTGACTTTGTAAAGATTGCATAATGAGGGACTTCCTTGGTGGTGCAGTGGTTAAGAATCTGCCTGTCAATGCAGGGGACACGGGTTCGATCCCAGGTCTGGGAAGATCCCACATGCCACAGAGCAACTAAGCCGGTGGGCCACAGCTACTAAGCCTGTGCTCTGAGAAGCCCATGCACCGCAACGAAGAGTAGCCCCTGCTCTCCACAACTAGAGAAAGCCGGCGCGCAGCAATGAAGACCCAATGCAGCCAATAAATAAACCAATAAATAATTTTTTAAATAAAAGATTGCATAGTGAGAATGCTGACCTGTAGTTTCTTTCTTTCTTTTTTTTTTTTTCCTAGGTAAGAAGTAAATTTATTGAGAGAGATACACACTCCATAGACAGAGTGTGGGCCATCTTGGAAAAGGAGAGGTCTCACCTGTAGTTTCTTAAAAATTATTCGTTGGGCTTCCCTGGTGGCGCAGTGGTTGAGAGTCCGCCTGCTGATGCAGGGGACACGGGTTCGTGCCCCGGTCCAGGAAGATCCCACATGCCGCAGAGCGGCTGGGCCCGTGAGCCATGGCCGCTGAGCCTGCGCGTTCGGAGCCTGTGCTCCGCAACGGGAGAGGCCACAACAGTGAGATGGGCGCGGCGTACCGCAAAAAAAAAAAAAAAAAAAAATTATTCCTCATTGCATCTATCCTCTGTTCAATTTCCCAGTAATTGTTGGAAGACCAAATCGGCAACCTTTCCTTACATATTTCTTTGATATTCTACTCTTAAATTATAGCATCAGCGCTCATAATTCTTTTTGCAGTGTGCTGAGATACATCAGTAAACCCCTGGTTATTATTCATTTATTCAGTACACTTTGTTTGAGAACTTACTATGTGCCAGGCAGTGTGTTGGTACCAGGGATCCAAAAACGGGCGAAACAGATCCTTACCTGCAAGGTGGTCACCGTCTAGCAAGGAGATAGGTAAGTAGATAAATATTTCCTTGATGTGTTCGTATTATCAACAATATGAGCAGCTACTGCATTCCAGGTGTTCATGTTAGATGCTGGAGATCTGTTCTTCACCAAAAAAAAAGAAAAGTATTACTATGCATGTTAAGCAAAAATAAATTCAAAAGAAAAAGAAGTAATTTAAAAATCAGTAGGAAATGAGCATTCTGACATGAGCTATGTGGAAATGAGACAGACTTTGTCTGAGATAATCCTATGCCTTTGGAAACAGGGTGAAAACAACATGAAAAGGGCAATCAGGAAGACAGAAAATGGGAAAGTAAGAAGAGCAATACCCTGGAAGCTCTGCCTGGTGAATTAATAGCTGACAAGGTCTCCATCTGGCTTTGAGAAAGCAGGCCAACCAAGGTCACTGTGCTGTCTTTTGAGATTTTTCCATGAGTTGCATTAATGCCACAAGATTAGCAGATTATTTACGTGACAATCAAGCCTGGGCATTGAGGGTTGGGGATGGAGGGAAATGGTGGTTAGTAGCTGAGTGTAAAATTATCCTGACACTACTATTCTGGTGAGAAGTATCAACTGCTTTTTGGACACATCCTTTTACCCATTTATTTTTATTCCAACCCAGCACCATTCTTTATGTTCACTAAACTTTGGGGCTTATATTGACTTCCAATTATTTTACTTGAGTAATACCCTTAATAAGTATAAGCAGGAGTCCTTTATTTTCTCTGAAACACTGCCAAGTTCAGCTTTCCCCTCAGCAAGCGCAAACTTAATTAACATTTTGTTAATTTCTAGAACTGTTTCAATTTTCCCTTCTCTGGGGTTTCATAGATAAAGAATACAGTAGATGAAGCATAAAAATTAACATGGAACTAATCCAATTCTCAGGATGATTCAGAAAACCTAGATTGTTTTGGGAACTACTGTGTACATGGAGTATTAACTCATATATAACTGGGGAAGGGGAGCCTTGAGATGGCCTTGCAATCCTTTGGTTTACCCTATAGCTCCCACCACCTCTTTAAACTAATCCTGGCCTCTGCTGCCCCAGGAAAGCTTAGACCATAGTTGAAATTCAAATAGGAAGAAAAGAAGTTAATTTTTAGCTTTTAAACTTGCAGAGCTGAGGTCCTGCCATAAGCAATAGACTATTTAATCATCCATCTCTTCCATCCTTCCCCCATCCACAAATGGCAAGAGCAAATAAACCTTTGTGGACTGGAGTGGGTGGCAAGAGTTTGGAAAAAAAGCAAAAAAAATTAGAAATTATATGAGAGTCCTGTTCTTTGCCCTGCCAGTCCAGGGACTTGTGGGATGAAAGGGAGGTGGTTTTCCCTTTAAGCCTAAATATCTGAAACCCCCCAGTCCTGACAAAAATGGTGGGCTGCTTGGCAGGGCTGGAAAGAGCCCTGAGTTTCCTCTCAGTCCCTGAGTGGCATAGCAAAGTATCCGAAATTCCTATGCCTCAGACCCCAAGAGAGACACAGAAGTTAACAGACAGAGAGAACTTCAGCCCCGAGGGTCCCACAGTGGAGCTGGCAGAATTCTGAGATAGTCCCAAGATTCCCATCCCTTTGTGTCTGCCCTGTATTCTCGCCTCCCCTTGAGTGTGGGTAACACTTGTGAATATAATGATATTTTACAACTGGGATTATGTTATCTTTTGTAACGAAAGTGAAGGTAATTTGAAGATGTAATTTGGGGGAGATTTTTTTTAACTTTTTATTTTATATTGGAGTACAGCTGATTAACAATGTTGTGTTCGTTTCAGGTGTACAGCAAAGTGATTCCGTTATACATATACATGTATATTCTTTTTCAAATTCTTTCCATTTAGGTTGTTACATAATATTGAGCAGAGTTGCCTGTGCTATACAGTAGGTCCTTGTTGGTTATCCATTTTAAATAGAGCAGTGTGTACATGTCAGTCCCAAACTCCCTAACTATCCCTTCCTCCCACCCTTCCCCACTGCTAACCATAAGTTCATTCTCTAAGTCTGAGAGTCTGTTTCTGTTTTGTAAATAAGTTCATTTGTATCAGTTCCTTTTAGAGTCCACATATAAGTGATATCATTCGATATTTCACTTTCTCTGACTTACTTCACTCAATATGACAATCTCTGGGTTCATCCATGTTGCTGCAAATGGCATTACTTCATTCTTTTAATGGCTGAGTAATATTCCATTGTATATATGTACCACATGAAGATGTAATTAAGGTGCCTAGTCTGTTGACTTTGAGTTAATCAAGAGGGAGATTATCCTGGGTGGGCCTGGCCTAATCCAGTGAGTCCTTTAAAAGGCCTTTCCTGTAGGGAGAGACTGGCAGTGAAAGCTTCTTCTATTCACCTTGAAGAAGCAAAAAGCCATGTTTGAGGAGGGCCTGTGAGAGGGCCACAGGGCAAGGACCTGAGGGCAACACTAGATGCTGAGAGTGGACCCTGGCTGGCAGCTACCAAGAAAATGAGGACCTCGATCAAAAAACCACAAGAAAATAAATTCTGCCAACAGCCTGAATGAGCTTAGAAGCAGATGTCTCCCCAGAACCTCCCGGTGAGAATACAGCCTGGCTGACCTCTTGAGTTCAGCCTTGTAAGACACTGAACAGTAGGCCCAGCTAAACTGTGCCTGGACTTCTAACCCATAGAAATTGTTAGATAATATAGGATCTTGTACAAACAGGCCACTCAAGACGGGTGTTCTCTTGCTCTCTGTACCTCCCCTGCTTGACCAGTGCCTGCTTCACCTACAGCCTACTCACCTGACTGACCTTCCCTCTTAATCATAGAACCTAATCAGTAACCGCCTTCATGTTTGCCCCCGGCCCCAGCCCCAGCTAGTGATCGTTCTAATCTTTAGATCAGAACGTCTCCACTGTGATAGTTTATCAAAGGGGAGGTGAGGGACGTGCCGCTCTGATGGTTTCCCTGGTAATTGATGAGGCAACCTGATGTCAATTCCCCCTAAAACTGGTAACCTTCCTACCCCCAGTAGCAAAGACTGAGACTGCTGCCGTGTCCTGCCTGCTGTCTGCTGTACATGGTGGGGTGTCACTCCAGGACCTCGCTTCAGACGTGTAAGATCCCCTATCCAATAAACCATTGATGTCTCTGTCGCTAACTCCTGGCTCTTTCTTCACTCTTGCGGCTGGGCAATTACAGGGCTTGCAGGCCTGCGTGGCTCAGCCTGCCACGTGTTGTTTTATGCCACTAGGTTTGCGGCCATTTGTTACGCAACAGTGAAAAACTAATCACACAGCCGGGAATGAGAGGATGCGGGCTTGGACCGAGAGGCTAAAGACTGGATGGGAAATGGGTAAAAACTCTGCGGATGCTGGCACGGATGGGGACGCCAAAGGCTCAACAAGATAAGCACTTTCTCAGGGGACAAGAACAAAGACCTAGACACACAGAACTCTCTCACTTATTTGGGATGGCATTTGCACCCCTCCCCAAGCCAAGCTTAGCAGCAACTCCAGGGATAAGAAAACTGTAGAGGGTGCTGTTTGAAACTCCTAAATTTGACTGAGCTTAAACCTGAAATGGGTAAGCAAAATGTCAGTAGTACATGAGTTTATTTCTAAATGTTGGGAGTAAGATTTCTGCTTTAGACAGGATAGGGGTTCAGGCTAGAAGTTTTCAGTTATGGGCGAAGGGAAAGCTTTCATTTTTACACAGTCCAGTTTGTGGCATGTGACATCCATTTCTACCATCTTTCAGGGGAGTTTTGCATCAATGGGCAGAGCCCTCCTAGGGAAACACCGAGTCAAGGGTAAAAATCATCTCTTGTCTCCAACATTGTTACCCTGAGGAAATCAGTGTAAAATGAACATTAAGGGCAGCCTTAAAAAGTTGCCTCAGGGCTTCCCTGGTGGCGCAGTGGTTGAGAGTCCGCCTGCCGATGCAGGGGACACGGGTTCGTGGCCCGATCCGGGAAGATCCCACATGCCGCGCAGCGGCTGGGCCCGTGAGCCATGGCCGCTGAGCCTGCGCATCCGGAGCCTGTGCTCTGCAACGGGAGAGGCCACAACAGTGAGAGGCCCACGTACCGGAAAAAAAAAAAAAGAAAGAAATAGAAAAAGTTGCCTCAGAGACTCCCAGGGTAAAATGGCAAAATGAAGCCAGAGCCCAGGTCCTTGCCCACTCCGAACCTGACAAAATGAACAGCAGATGAATGTTAAGAACCAGCGGCGCTCAAAGGAGGGAACGCCACTTCAAGGCAACGTTTGAAATACTGACTGGACAAAGAGAAATAGAAGATTCCAGGGATCAGGGTATGTCTCCTCCCCCTGCACGCCCTCTCACCCTCACCCATCCCCCGCCCCGCACTCCTCAAGCAACCTATGGGACAAAAGGTGAGGTGACAGAGTCCTGGGGAAAGTTCACTACTGTCTTCAATGAGGCAAGAAGTAAATGGAGAGGGAAAATAGCAGCCAGAGAAATACCAGGGGCCCCGCTGGTATGAGAATCTCCTTCCCCATAAGCTCAGCATTTTCTTCTTTCTAGCCAAAAGCAAGCAAGCAAGCAAATGAGGATTCTACTCAAAACAGATAGATAACATCGAAAAAGCTTTAAGAAAGATAAATAATCCAGTAGAAGGATGGGTAACAAATGTCTCAAAAGAGAGGGAACAAAAATTATAAATACGTAAAAAAGATGTTCAGCCTCATTAGTAATCAGTAAAGGTATTAACGCCACAGTGAGGTTTTATTTTACACCCAACGGATTGGTAAACACTAAAACGCATGGCAATAACAAGCATGGGTAAGGGTGTGAATAACAAGCATGGGTAAGGGTGGGAAGGAACAGGGATTTTCATAAACTGCCGGGGGGGGGGGGGTAGAAATTATAAGCCCTGGAAAGCAATTCAGCTTTGTTTTGGATTGGAGGAACTAATACCACATCTGGGTGTGCTGCTCTGATCACTTTACCAAATAGCCCTTAGGCTGCTAGTTTTGAGCGGGGTCCAGAATTAAAGCAGTCTCTGCAGCATCCACTACAGAAAACAGTATGGAGTTTCATCAAAAATTTAAAAACAGAACTATCATATGATCCAGTAATTCCACTTATGAGTATTTATCCAAAGGAACAAAAACACTCATCAAAAAGATTTATTCACCCCATGTTCATTGAAGCATTATTCACAATAGCCAAGATATGGAAGCAATCTAAGTGCCTATAGAAAGATGAATGGATAGAGAAGATGTGCAATATATATATATATATTACTCAGCCATAAAAGATAATGAAATCTTGCTGTTTGTGACAACATGAATGGACTTTGAGTGCATTATGCTAAGTGAAATAAATCAGACAAAAAAAGACAAATACCACGTGATCTCACTTATATGTGGAATCTAAAAAAATTTTTTTTAATTTAAAAAAAAACGAACTATAGATTAGATACAAACAGGTGCCAGAGACAGGAGAAGTTGTGGACAAAAGGTAACTTTCAGTTACAAATGAGTCTTGGGAATGTAATGTACAGCATGGTGACTACAGTTAAACAAAAAGGAAAAAAGTCTCTGCAGGAGGTCCAAGTTTTGATGCACTCCCCCTTTCTATTCACTGCTCATCACCAGTAAATCCAGGGAACTCCAAGTGTCTGTGGTTAATAAAGACACAGTATGGGGTTGCTGGCAAGCCCTAATAAAAGAATCAAGACAAAGATCCCTAGGACCCTCCTCTGCTGGTAACTACTCACCTTTTAAGAAACAGTCCCTTTGGGATCAGCAGATACACACTAGTATATATAAAATAAACAACGAGGTCCTACTGTATAGCATAGGCAACTATATTCAATATCTTGTAATGAACTATAATGGAAAAGAATCTGAAAAATAACAGACAGATATAGTCATAGAAACATATGTATAACTGAATCACTTTGCTATACATCAGAAACTAACATAACATTGTAAATCAACTAAACTTCAATTTTTTTTAATTAAGAAATAAAAAAAAGAAAGAAACAGCTCTTAACTATTGGGCCAGTTGAGAATAAGTGCTCAACAAGACGCCAGCTGCCCGTCATGAACTATTCGATGCACTGTTTCAGTTATCTATTGCTGCATGACAAATCATCCCAAAACAGTGGATTAAATCAACAATCCAGGTAACAGAGTTTACTATGCAACAATCAGAAAGGTGAGAGATGCTCAAATGGTGATTTTTAAATCCCTGATGATTTTTAAATTATGTTCACAGGTTTTAGTCATTAAATTTAATAATTTTAATAATTATTAAAATTAAAAGTGAGTACCTTCTGCCTCACTCTGCAAATAATTTCCAGATTTTTACTAACTTAAATAGTTCTGTCTGTGAACTGTAGGAATGGGAAACTGTATGAATTATAGGAATAAACTGTAATACAAAATCAGTGAATTATTACCTATATAAATCCTCACTTTCCCAGAATTACAGTACTTGAGAAAATTTTGGAACACAGTTATTCTGAAATCACAATGTCAACACAGGTTAGTGTTGCTGCTTATTCTCAGCTGAATCCTTACTAGGAAACCAACCTGACAAATCTTGGCTGCGGAGAAAGATGGTAACTACCTCTAGTCTCTCCAGCATAACTCTCCCAGCTGCATCTTCCCCCCAGACAGTCACAGAAATGGGCCTTCTGAGAGTGCATTTTAAAGGAAAGGAGATGAATAGAATGCCATAACCAGAACTGAACAAATGGCTATTTCCCAGCTCCCACAGATGAGCGATGTGCTCTCTGACGTATCAGCATCTGGAGGCACATTCATGCTACACATCTGTACAGCCAGACACTGCCAGACAAGGTGAACAGAACAGCCCAGTTTATATAACCTCTGAGCCCTCACAACCACCAAAAAAAAATTTTGGTGAGATTTCCAGTTAAGATTTAGAATACTTAGCCAAGTTTCAAAAATATTCCCAAGCACAGCAGTCCACTAGAATTTCCAGGGTAAAAAAGTAAGTGGTAGGGCTTCCCTGGTGGCGCAGTGGTTGAGAGTCCGCCTGCCGATGCAGGGGACACGGGTTCGTGCCCTGGTCCGGGAGGATCCCACATGCCGCGGAGCGGCTTGGCCCGTGAGCCATGGCCACTGAGCCTGCGCGTCCGGAGCCTGTGCTCCGCAACGGGAGAGGCCACAACAGTGAGAGGCCCGCGTACCGCAAAAAAAAAAAAAAAAAAAAGTAAGTGGTTCACTGCCGTTTCTCCTATCCCATAAAATCAGCAGAAATTTTGATTATTCTATAGGTAAATCTTATCCTGCTCTGGGCTACATCCAACAAAAATTACATAGGAACTATTTCAAGTCACTAGAATCATTTGAATCATTCCTGCTTCAAGTTAATGAAAGCAAGGTCAAGTTTTCAGCCCCCTGTCGGGTCAGGCAGTATCTCTCTGTTCTTTGAGCAGTGTTCAACCCTCCAGGGAGCATCCCGCAAGTACTATCAGAACGAACCTCAGCATCTCACTTCTTTGGTTCCTTGTATGGTCCCTTTAAGGACCAGAAACATCAATTCGGAACCCGTTCTTCAGTATTTGACCCACAACTTACCTTCCCATCCTTGTTATTGTTAAATTACTGATTTCATTCTTGGCTCAGATGTGGGTTTCTTAAACTCTTTGTCTCCCATCCTTCTTCTGGAAGTATAACTGGTCCTATCTCCTTCAAACTCCCAGACCCCTGTACCCTTGCCCCGCTTAGCACCACTAATGATAGCACTTACCTCACTGCAGCATCACTGTGGGGCTCCCCTCTACACCAGAAGCCCCATGGCACTGTGTTTTGGTCACTTTGGTGAACTCAGTGCTTAGCATAGGGCCTGACACATGGCAGTTTCTCAATCAGTGTTTTCTGAATGAATGACCCGGCTTCTTGATTATAGCCCTGGATTGCACGTTTGAATTTAGCTTCCAACCACACTTTCTTCCCCACGGTTGGAACGTTTTACTTAAACCCTGGCCTGGACTTCCCTTAGGAGCCCACCGCAGCTGCAGAGCCTTCAGAACAAGATAGTGTGACCGTCTGCTGCTCCCTCCTGGCCACAGCCAGCCTTGTGCCACCCAGCAACTTTTTCTCTATCCCAAATGAGAAATAAATGTATCCTTGGACACAAAGGGACTAGGTAGAAGAACCAAAGCAAATCTATGTCCACTATTTGAAATACAATTCTAAGTAGTCTGTCTGATCTGCCAAAGACCACATACGCAGTTGCGTGCCTACCAAGTGATAGGCACTGTGCTATGCTTTACACACGTCCATTCATTTAATCCTGTCAACTCTTTGAGGAAGAGATCATTATCTCCATTCTACACAGGGGAAGAGTAAGATTCAAAAGTTTATGTAGGGCTTCCCTGGTGGTGCAGTGGTTGGGAGTCCGCCTGCGGATGCAGGGGACGCAGGTTCTTGCCCCAGTCCAGGAGGATCCCACATGCCGCAGGGCGGCTGGGCCCATGGGCCATGGCCGCTGGGCCTGCGCATCCGGAGCCTGTGCTCCGCAGCAGGAGAGGCCACGGCAGTGAGAGGCCCGCGTACCGCAAAAAAAAAAAAAAAAAAAAGTTTATGTAACTAACCAAAGATGACATAGCTAAGTAAACAGTGGGGTTGGGATTCACACCCCGGTTTGCCCAACTTCAACACTAAGGCCAATGCTATTTCCACAATACTGCTAAGCCATACTATGGTGCTCTTAAAAATTGGGCTCTACTAAGTATACCTAATACTCTTGAAACAATGAAAAACATCTTCAGATAGAAGACACCAAGACTAAGAAAAGGGTAAAACTTGGTATGTAAAGAAAAACTAAACAAAGTCCTTCGGTCAAAGGAATTTGATGACACTTAAGATAGACATAGCAATGCAAAATGTTGTAACTAAGGATGAATTGAATTCATGATGGTATAACACATTAATGAATCATAGTAAGATTTAAAATAATTAGGAAAATCAGACTAGACTTCATAAATGAGAATCTCTGATTTTTTTAAACAGCACTGTTTGAACAAAGGGAACACTACACAAGAACCAAGAGTTATTTATAAAATTGTAATAGTTTTTCCCACTCTGCTTTTTCAAGCACACAAACTGTCTCATTACTTGTTGTGAATACCAAATAACCCAGGTCAGAAGTCGGCTAGCACCCAAATAACCGTGCAACACACAATGTTCTCCTACAGTCAGATGACTGAGCAAGATTAATCAGAGAAAGCATTTTCACTTTCAGATAATCTTCGAATACTTACCTACAGCAAGTATTTAACTATTTCCTTGATCAGATGACAGATAATAGTACAGACAAAATTTACATCAGGGGAAAAAATGATGTTTTAGAAAAAGCCAGAGTTTTCATATATAAATCTGGGCTCCTCAGACTAGCTGCAAGTCACCTCTGATACGCCTCCTCTCCCAGCACCCCTCCCCAGCTGGAGGTCTTGATTTATTGCCAGCATTAAAAAAAAAGTTCACTTACGCAAACATTCCAGCCACACTGACCATCTTTTAGTCTCTCAAACTTGCCAGATCTTTCCCATGTCAAAGCCATCATTCCATCTGCTTCAGTCTCCCCAATATATCCCTGGCTCAGATACCTCCACATCCTTCAGTCCCAACCTAAGGGTGTTACCTCCTTGGAGAGCCCTTTCCTGACCACTGGATGTGAAGCCATCTCTCACACCATTTTCTCTTGTGGCACCCATCTCTTTACCCCCAAAGCACCAGCCAACCTTTAGAAAGATACATTCCCGTGTACATTTACTTGCTTAACTCTCTCCTTCACTAACTCCATGAGGATAGGAACCTGAGGATTGTGTTCATCAGTGTTTATCCAAGATCTAGCCTAGTGTCCAGTAGTTAATAGGAACTCAAAAATATTTGCTAAGTAGTGGATATACACGTGTCAAATTCAGGGGAGGTGTTTGGTTTATAGATTTGACTTTAAAAGTCATTAGCATACTGATGGTATCCAAAGCCACAGGCTTACATTACAGAAATGTTCCTGAAATGTGTATAAAATATTTGTTTTTGTAAATTGTGCTCCTCCCCTCTGCTCTAAGCCCACTGGGGACCACTGATGGATCTCACTTCCCCTAGATAGGGAAAGCTGATGCTTCCAGTGGATCTCAGAACAGAGATGACTACGGAGCAGGCCACACATCCTTTCACTGCCCCATCCCTTGATTCTCCGCTGTGCTGGTAGATCAGACTTTACTCACAGGTTAGGTGAGTAAATAGCCAAAGGAAATTACTACGTGGAGGGTGAATGCTCTTAACTATATCGTAAATAAGACTGCCTTTAAAATCCAAGGGAGGGACTTCCCTGGGTGGCACAGTAGTAAAGAATCCACCTGCCAGTGCAGGGGACACAGGTTCGAACCCTGGTCTGGGAAGATCCCACATGCCGTGGAGCAACTAAGCCCATGTACCGCAACTACTGAGCCTGCCTTCTAGAGCTCGCTAGCCACAACTACTGAGCCCGCGTGCCACAACTACGGAAGCCCGTGCGCCTAGAGCCCATGCTCCGCAACAAGAGAAGCCACCGCAATGAGAAGACCGTGCACTACAGGGAAGAGTAGCCCCCGCTCGCTGCAACTAAAGAAAGCCTGGGTGCAGCAACGAAGACCCAATGCAGCCATAAATAAATAAATAAATAAATAAATAAATAAATAAATAAATAAATAAATAATCCAAGGAAAAACCAGAAAAAAAGTTAAAACCCTTCACAGTGCTGTCCTGTTGGTCACGTCCCAGTTTCTAATCTTGCATCCTTGTCTTCATCTAACCTCCAGAATGGGACTCTCCACCCCCGTTTAGGATAACCTTACCCTCTACCCACCAGGAATGTCTTACTCTAGAGTTCATCCTCTAATTCTCCACCTACCCCAGCTCTGAGTAATCTGTAGGATACAGTAACCACTCAACAGAATATTTCCCTAAATCTGAGTTATTCAAACTAGAATATCATCACCGGAGACTACTTTAAGGCAGTTCAAGGTAGGCTTTGGCCTGGACTTCTGGAGTCACGTGACCACTGTCAGAGGCACCTGTGCCTACTTGATTATCCAGTGATTAACTACTGGCTCCGACATTTACACATTCACCTTCCGATGACAAATGTTAAGCCTCAGAGTCAATATAGCCCAAATCTAGACAAAAGAAGACTAATGCTTTTCCCAATGTATACAATCTGCACCTCTGTCTGTCCACAACAGAGAGAGCAACTTGCATTATTGTGCAAAGTAGTAGGAATTCCCTTTGTTCATCCTCTCACTTTCATCCTATGCCCTGAGCTTACCAATGAACAAGAGACATCTAAGAAACAAAAGCCCCTGTAGGTACTCCTTGGCTAAACAACTCTCTAGCTGAAATCATGAAATTAAAATTTTTTAATTTAATTTTTGGATCAAATTTTTGTGACAGGGACTTCTCAGGTGGTGCAGTGGTTAAGGATCTGCCTGCCAATGCAGGGGACATGGGTCCGATCCCTTGTCTGGGAAGATCCCACATGCTGCGGCGCAAACAAGCCCCTGCGCCACAACTACTGAGCCTGCACTCTACAGCCCGCACACCACCACTCCTGAGCCCGTGTGCCACGACTACTGAAGCCCGTGCACCTAGAGCCCGTGCCCCACAACAAAAGAAGCCACTGCAATGAGAAGCCTGCATACTGCAACAAAGAGTAGCCCCCACTCGCCGCAACTAGAGAAAGCTTGCACACAGCAACGAAGAACCAATGCAGCCAAAAATTAATTAATTAATTGATTTTAAAAAATTTTTGTGACAGGTATTTTCCTGCAATCTGTTAAATTATAGTTTAGCTGAATATATAGAATTCTAGGTTAGCATTTGTTAATTTATCTTCTCAGAATTTTCAATAACATTCCAATTCCTTCTGGCATCTATTAGTGCTGATAAGAAGTCCCTATCTATTGGGACTTCCCTGGTGGCGCAGTGCTTAAGAATCCACCTGCCAATGCAGGGAACACAGGTTCGAGCCCTGGTCCGGGAAGATCCCACATGCCACAGAGCAACTAAGCCCATGCACCACAACTACTGAGCCTGCACTCTAGAGCCCGTGAGCCACAATGACTGAGCCTGCGCACTGCAACTACTGAAGCCCGCGTGCCTAGAGCCCATGCTCTGCAACAAGAGAAGCCACTGGAGTGAGAAGCCCACGCACCGCAACGAAGAGTAGCCCCCACTCCCTGCAACCAGAGAAAGCCCGCACACAGCAATGAAGACCCAACGCAGCCATAAATGGATAAATAAATTTATAAAGAAAAAAAAAAGAAGTCCCTATGTATCAGTCTAATTGTCCTTAAGTACTCTGTCTCTTCTCTCTGGAAGACTTTAAGATTTTTCTTTGTCTTTGATCTACAGGTTTCCACAATGTTTCTAGATATAAATTTGGCTTTATTTATCTTGACCCAGACTGATAGTCACCTTTAATCTGAAGACTTATGTCTTTTTTTTCAATTCTAAAAATTGTCAGCCATTTCTTTTCAGATATTGCCTCTTCCCCATTCTGTTCTCTTTGATCATATTAGATAGATGTAGAAACTTTTCAGTCTAATCTCTCTCTCAGATTCAGTATCTCTTCTCTGTATACTGTACTGAGTGATTTTCTCAAATCTATCTTCCAATTTACTGTTATATTCTACTATTCCTAATCTACTATTTAACCTAACTATTGAGTTTTCATTCCAATGCTTATTTCCCAGAAGTTCTTAGTTCTTTTTCTAATCTCTCAGTTCATTTTTCATACTCTCCTGTTGTTCTGTGGGCTTTTTCCTTTTTTCTTCTCCTTAAGAACATTAAATATAGTAAGTATTAGGTCTATTTTAGCTAGTTCTACTACCTTCAGTTCTTGTGGTGTTACTTCTCCTCCTAGTTGCATCTGCTGCCTCCCTCACATGGTGATTCCTTTCCTTGTGTGATTTGCAATTTTTTTATCTTCAGCAGAGTTGTTTCTCTGGGAGTCCCATGTATAATCTCTGGTTATCTCTGGAGAAAAATTTCCATTTGTCTCTACCAGACTTCAGGTTCTATATCAGTATACATATAAATTTTTAATTTGGCATCCCACAAGAATGATAAATCAGGATGCTACCTCCAGATTTCCTGGGCTGGTGAGGCACATTTTTCTAATTCCTATTCTATGGATTGGGCAGTCTTACAAGGCTTCTGCTTCTATTCATTTGTCTCAGTTCCAGATCCCTACCTTACACAGTCTTGAGGCCTCATCTCCTGACTTTGTGTGAGTGTTAAAATTCCAGAAGAATTACACACCTCTACCCTTTATTGTACATACCGTGTGTACGTGTGCACACACACACATGAGCCAGCCTTCTACCCCCGCAACTCCCCAACTATATAATAAACCCTAGGGAGAAAACGCTTTTCCAATCCATTTGTTTAATACCTGGCATAGAGCCTATAACAGGTACTCAACAAATATATGATGGACAAATGAATGGATGGATGGAGAGATGAAAGAATGAATAATACGGATTAATAACAGAATATACAGTCAGATCACCAAGGACAGATTCACCACATCTGCTTAAGAGAAGTCGATATTATTTCTATTTCCAATTTTTTTTAATTTCCTTAAAATAGTGCAGTTTCTATTATGGTAGAGATTTTTCTCTACATTATTACTAAGCTGTCTTTTAATCTTACTCTCAATCTTTTAACAAAGATATCTAATTATATAGAAGTATTCGAGTTTCCCAGAATCTGTGCTTTCACTGCCGAGGGCCCCCACAACCAAAAGAAACTTTTGTTTAGTATGTAGAAGGTACTCAATAAATATATATTTATTGAACTTAATCTTTTTTTTTTAAGATTTAATTTTATTTATTTATTTTTGGTTGTGTTGGGTCTTCGTTGCTGTGCGTGGGCTTTCTCTAGTTGCCACGAGCAGGGGCTACTCTTCATTGCGGTGCACAGGCTTCTCATTGCGGTGGCTTCTCTTGTTGCAGAGCACAGGCTCTAGGTGCACAGGCTTCAGTAGTTGTGACACGTGGGCTCAGTAGTTGTGGCACGTGGGCTCTAGAGTGTAGGCTCAATAGTTGTTGCTCTGTGGCATGTGGGATCTTCCCAGACCAGGGCTCAAACCCATGTCCCCTGCACTGGCAGGCAGATTCTTAACCACTGTGCCACCAGGGAAGTCCACAAGACACAAATTATTATCTTCTCTTCCTATTCCTTTCCACAATCTCCTTGGACAAAAAATATGTGTGAATGCGGGGAGAAGGGTCTATGTATTTCTTACATCATATCCTCCTGCTTCTTGATGTTAATCCTGTTAAGCCTTAAGTGTGTACAAGGTGCCTTCTCTATATGATGGGGACCCCTTCATGATCTGAGCTTTCTGGGCTCAGCTAGTAATGTGTGAAATGGGAAATAAAGTAATTAGCAAACTCTCTATCTCTGCAACACCTGGCTAAGAGGTCAAGAGTTCACCTTCTCCTTCTCTAGGACAATAAACCTCATGGCTCCCCATTAGAGGTCTGCCCTTTGCAATAAAATATGACATAAGAGAGAAATTTTAATGCATCCATTTAACATTTGCAAAAATATTAAGCCAAGAACATTTGTTTGACAGGTTGGTTTTGAGTTTTGGTTTTTAGGTTCCTTCCCTTTCAGCAATCCTACCCTTTCCTTTTACAATTAATTCTTGAGTACATACACTATCCAAAGCAATCAGAAAGAGAGCCTGCACATGAGTATTCAGGGATGCATTTAGCTTGATTCCAAATCTCCTATCTGAATCCCAGTTCTGTGTCTTTCCCTGAATGGTCCATTAGGTCCTCAGACTCAGCAATAACGAAAATTGAATCCATTCACCTTTCCCTAAAACTAGCTTTGCTTCTTGACTTTCTTCTTTTATCAGCAGTTTAAAAAAAGAAGACAAAACAAAACAAAAAAGAAAAAATGAGTTTAGAACAGCAGTTCCCAACCTTTCCTGGTTCACGGCATCCTTAGTGTTTAGTTAATTTTATCACAGTGCCCCTAGGCCAAAAGAAATACTTAATAGTTCCATTCATTAAATAGCTAGGTCCAAACAAATTTGTAAGTTGTATGTACTCACAACTTAATTATATTTGAAAAGTAATACACATAAAATTTTAAATGATATCTTATTTCTTAACCACATTTACTTGATAATGGTATATATGCACACATTGGGCACCACACAACCTCCGCAACCTTGGAACCAAATTGGACACCACTACCCTCACTTACTGCTTCACAATCATTTTCCTGTGGTACTTGCTTTTCATCACAGCAACCACCATAAATCCAGCTTTGCAAAGATACAACAGCACCAAAAGGAATGTATCATTATGATACTGACATTGTGACCTACATCAAGCTAGTAGTTCTTGTGATGTCCAGCAGTCACAGAATAAAATTATGTTTCCCTCAAAATTGTAAAATATCCTGCAACAGTCCCTGTGAATTCACTCTGGTGCCCCAGGGCACCTGAGCCACAGTTTGCGGACTGCAGGTTTAGAGTGATAGTTTGGTACATGCTTTGATAGATCATTGCAGTAATGACTCCCATGAATCATGCCTCCTGTATCCATGCTCTCAAGTCAATATGACTTGCTTTGGCCAATGGGACATTAGTAAATGGGACACAGGCAGAGGCTTGAAAAACATATGTACTTTGGGGTTTTCCCTCTCTTGCTGCTGGAAATATGACATATGCTGCCATATGACACACTCAGGCTATCCCCCGGGGGATAAAAGACCTGGTGGAGAGAGGGCCTAGTCATCCCAGCCATCCCAGACATGTGAGTGAGGCCAACCTAGACCATTCAACTCAAGCCAAGATGACCCAGACTGAAAGTGCTGCCCATTGACCCACGGAATCATAGAACATAGTGAAACTTTTTTGTTTTAAACCATTATGTTTTGCGTGTTTTTTAGGCAGCCAAACTAAATGATAGGATGTTAAAACAATTGCCCTTTATACTTTAGGCAATGGAAAATCAATGAGAATTTCTTAATTAAGTTGAATAGAGTTATTAAATACATGAATGCTTGATCATTCAATTATCCCCTTAAAATTCTTTTAGGAAAAACTCGTGATTTCCAGTCATAGCCTCAGGAACAGATCCTGAAGTTCATAAACATTTCATTGCCAATGAGATTAGAAAATTGACGTCATTTCTTTGAACCACAGTTCCTAAAATTATAAGTGATCATTAATCTATAAGGAAGCCTGATTGTAAAGCAAAATGTGAATTTTAACTCGGTTGTCAAAAAGGTGACTAGAAACCTTGATGCAAAGTATAAGAATAGCCCCTTCAACCAGAGGTCAGACCACTGACTGCTATAACTAACTGGCCAAAACCCAGCTGTAAACTCAGAACCAATGGAAATGGCCTCACAGTGGCAGAAATGTCTGCCACAAGATACTGAGTCTTGCTTCTAATCAGAGCCATTCCCAACCAAATGCTATTTCAGTATAGCAGGGTCTCAACCAGAACACACAGATTCTCAGATGGAACAGCTGTCAGCAGGGAAAGTAAGCCAACCATCTAAAAAACACAGGCATGGCCTTGAAAGTACAACCAGTAGCTGCTCTTTGGGACTACATGTTTCAATGTGCTCAGAGAACATCACCATTCAACAGCACAATAAAACATGTTCTTTATAAGAATGAGACTGCATCATCAAGAAAATATTGAATGCTTGTGGAAATAAATTGAAAGCCCTTCAGTAAGATTTCCATTAAAAATGATGAAGAAAAATAGTATAAATTCTTAAGGTAGTAAACGCTAGTTATCTAGAAACTTCACTTGTGTGGATAATTCCATTCCCCAGGAGCCATTGCGAATGATGATGCTTTTGGCATCTCCATGAATTAGAGGTAACTCTGTGTACCAGCTCACCCCGAGCTTGTTAGTATCTACGGTTTTATTCTCTTGCGTGGGAGAATTCTCCCAACCCTCAACGGCCCCAGGATGGCTGAGGCACTGGCTCTCCTCAGACATCAACACTGCTTCCTGGGAAGAAGACCACGTGGGGCACTGGAGGAAGAGGATGACCATCGCCTCATTTGGGCCCACAGGTGAGCTCCTTTCTGACCAGGTGAGGCTCTGCAGAAAAGAGAGAGGGATGGAGTCAGTAGCCACAGATCACAA
This sequence comes from Orcinus orca, assembly GCF_937001465.1. Taxonomy (NCBI): domain Eukaryota; kingdom Metazoa; phylum Chordata; class Mammalia; order Artiodactyla; family Delphinidae; genus Orcinus; species Orcinus orca. The sequence goes on from NC_064559.1 coordinate 144,520,018, forward strand.
GGGGGCCGGGTCCTGTGCAAGAATCCATGTAAAGAGGTGTCCAGCAGAGAAAAGCTGACCCAATTCCAGGTGTACTGCCTGTGGCCAAGACCCTGCTCTCCCCACCAAGGGAACAGACAAAAGAAGGGAAAGCACACACCAGCCACCATGAGCACAGGAAACACAGCAGTGAAAACAGCCTATACAGAAGCAAACATGTATTTAACCCATTTTGTGTAGTTACAGAAGCTTTAGAAAATATGGATGAGGAAAGAAAGAGGAAAAGAACAGACTACGTACATATATAATAAGTGTGTTTGTATGCAGAATGCTATATTAGAATCTTTTCTTCATGTATCAATATACGCTTCAATGAATTGTTTTGAATTGCTGCATCATATCCAATTTTGTTGACACATCTTTTTAATCAATCCCATGTTTTTGAATATCCAAATTCTATTTTGCCGTTCTTGTTATTTCTTGGGGGTGTCAGGAAGCCCCAGTTCAAGGCTAACTGAGCAATAGAGAGGAGACTGACAAGTAGAAATCAAAACATCAGCCTTATTTTTGATAAAAGTTGGATAGAGGACATGGATCAGGTATGCAGCCCACTGAGATTCCTAACGCGGTAGCTGGAATTAAACAGAATTTCCCAAACATGCACAGACATAGCTGGGAAACCACAGGGCTCCCCAGTGGAGGGAGGCCTTTCCCATGAAAGCTCCACCTGCAGGAAGCTGATGAGAGCGCATGCTCTCCACAGGCAGACATCCCAAATCGCCTAAAAGTAGTCAACGCTACTATCCAATTGCAGAAAAAGACGATATAGATTTACATACTACTGTCCAATTGCAGAGAAAGACGATATACACCCCCAACAGTGATGGATCAAAGTGCTCTTTCTTCACATCCTTTTCTACTGTGACAGGTTCAAATGGTATCTCACTGTTGTTCGGTTTGCATTTCTCCATATGCAAATTTTTCTATATGTATATTGGCCATTTTTATTTCTTCTTTACTGACTGCTTTGATATGCCCTTTGCCCATTTTTCTAGTGAGATCTTCGTATTCTTATTCATTTATAAGATGCAAAAGTATTTAAGCAAGTCACTCTTCTTAATCTTAGAATTGTGATGCATGGGGTAGCAGTTAGAATCATAAGCCTGGCAAAGCATGACACTGATGTTGAGCGTGATCGTTTCCATATTTATTAAAACTTTTACTTATGCCAAAACAAGAACCTATTTGAAGAAGAGATGGGTTTTTGGAAAAGGTCAAGGTCTATTGCCCACAGAAGTGCTTAGATTTAATATCTTCTGATATTAAGTCCATGCACTGACATTTTTATTCCAAATTTTAAGATACTTGATTATTGATCCAGAAATTTCTAATATAAAAAAATCCTTATGGATGTACCTTATTTCATTGCATATTCAATACATGGAAATTTGAAATTCTGGAGAAAAATGTAACTACTTGTTCTCTTTATTAAAAGTGTCATTAGAAACTTCAGGTGTAAACTACTGACTGAGGCAAGGTGCGCCGTCAAAATGATTGAACTCATACAGACGTTATAGAAGAAACTGATAGTTCCAGGATGTTGATCCATAACTTGCCAAGCATAGCTACTTTATATTTTTAGGTATTACCATTGACCACTGACAAACAGAATACTCTTCAAAGAACTTTTATGGATTATTCAATAATATTTTTATAAAAGGTCTTAAAGCAATGGATATTGGACAACTGCTAGTAAACAATGCTTTCACAGAAATGTCTTTAGCTATTCTTTCTATTAAGAGAATAACCAAATCACTAAATTTTGGAATTCTAGAATCCCTGCTATTATGCTTTGTCCCAAAATCTTCCCTCCATCATCCTTATATTTCTCCATAAAGTATAAAAATGCCTGTTAGAGCCTTTATCATTCATCACCATTCATTAATTCAACAGACATTTTTAAGAACCTGCTAACAAACATTCTTAAGAACTTAGCTATATTTGGAGCTAAGGATAAAGACAAGTGAAACAGTTTCTACCCTCAAGGAAAACGTGATCTATAGTTTACATAATGGGGGAGATAGGCAAGTGACAGAAAAAGAGAATTCACTGTGATATAATCAAGCACTGACTGCTGAGACAGCCCAGTGGAGCAGCTACTAATCACGTCTGAGGGAATCAGAGGAGGCTTCCAGGAGGAAGTGATGAGTCACTGAGTCCTGGAGAATGAGCACATTCTATGCAGGGGAAGAAACCGAGGGTAATACAGGGGGCTGGTATAAAGGCACAGAGGCAGGATGGGTCACAACGTGGAGAATTACTATAAGGAGTTCGGTTTAGCTGCAGCATAGAGTTGGGGTAGGGACAGACGACGGTGAGAGACTGTACTACAGAAGGAATATTCCATCTTTACCTCTCAATGGATGCTGACAAAAATTGATGACGAAAAGAGTATTCATACCCTCCTCCTCCATTTCACAGTTAAAGAAACAAACCCAGTGTGATTAAGTGACTTGCCCAAGGTCATACATTTCTCAAATTACTAAGATAAAATTCCAATTTAGAAATTCTGATTCCAGAGCTTAGACTCATCTGCTAGTCATGAATGAATTTTATGCTATGCTAAGTAATTAAAATTTGACCTTGAGAAGGTCATGGGAGGCCAAGGATTTTAGGCAGGAGAATGACATGGTCAGTTGTACCTTTTAAAAGGAAGGCCCAGGTTACTGAGGGGAATAAACGGGGCTACATGTGATATGGAACTACTACATACAGTTCTGCATGTTGTATCCTCTACAGCCTAGGGAGGGCCATGAAATGTGCTCTGGGAATGGCACCCCGGAGTGGTGTAGTGCTCCACCTACATGGCCAGATTTAGTGTAATTGCAAGTAAGGAGGCTAACAAAGAAGTACTTCAGACATGAAACATAGGAAGGGTTGCGCTAAAGAAGGGCAATAGCAGAGAAAGGAAGGGGTCATAATGCAGAAATAATGATGTAAAATCAACAGGAGCTGGTGGCTGGTTGGATGAAAATGGTGATACAGAGAGAGCAGTCAAAGAGAGAATGATTTTATTTTGTGTAGGTCTGGCTAAGTCGGAACCACATTTTAGAATCGCCTTCCCTATTTGGTTTGGGGTTAGATTTGGGTCTAGGTTAGAAACGTGCACAAGATTTGGGAAGTGAAAGGAAGCAACAGCCCTTATGCTCTGAAGACAGCCAGGGTTAGAGGTAAGATGAGGCAGACACAGAGAAATGGCAGATGCCAGACTGTCCTCGCCCTCCTTCTCCACTCTGCAGCCTCTTCCACTTCCAGGACCAGCAGCTCTACCCGTCTGCCTGCCCCACTGACCAACAGCAACCAGTGACCAGAGGCTGGAATGCAAATTCACAGAGGCAGTTGCTAGGACCAGGTCACAGCCTTGCACAGACCTCTACACCTGCCCCCTTAGGGGTCCCTCTCAGCAGACCCTCCTCAAGCTCTGACTTGCCCACTGTGCCAGCGCTTCAGGAGGACTACTTAGTGACTTCCCTGATTCACCAACTCTCCTTTTTCTGGACCCCTCTTTCTCCAGGTTCAGTTCCTGATCCCAGCAGGTTCTGTTGCAGCCATTTGAAAAAATGAATCTAAAATTCATATAGATCTGCAAAAGATGTGTAATAGTCAAAACAGCTTTGAAAAAGAACAAAATTGGAGGACTTACACCAGCTGATTTCAACACTTATTATAAGAGAATCTATATACAGAGCTGTAAAGATGGACACCCAAATTTTACAGGGGCAAAACATTTGGTAAAATTGTTGTCTGAGATGACTTGGAAAGCAGGCCACATGCCTAGTGAGGCCGTAGCTCTGGGCAAAGTGATTGGCAAGAGAATAACTGGGCTCACTTTCTTTGTACTGCAGCAAAGCATTATAAGAAATGAGCTCAGGAAATAAGTGGTCAGTTTGCAAGCAGAAATTGAGGGTCCAGAAACTGGACGCCTGACTAGAAAAGCTGTATGGTAGCTGTTAGACCCCGAACACAAAAGCCTATTAAAATCCAGCTTTCCTGCTGCCATTGGGCTAACCAAAGTTACTTGTGGTGAGGTTTGAGGGTGATGGCCCTGACTGAAGGGGTATGACAGCATCTCCCACTGTCCCTGACACCATTGTGAGGCCTCTGTTCACTAAACATCATGAGAGGAAACACAGTCCTGATGCAAAGAAATCTGGATCAGAGAAAACATATTCCAGGGCCACACCAGTCCTCCAGGAACTGCAGGTAGTGAGGCTGCCTCAGCCTCCCAAAATGCCCGAGCAACAAGATGGACGGGAGAAGGGCCTTGCCTTCATTCTGGATATGTTTGTATCTGGATAAACTCCATGCCTAAAGGATGTGCTGAAAATCCAAGCTCCAGAAATATGTGGAATGTTTCTTGGAACTGGGCCGCTAACAACTTTCAACTGTGCAAACAAAAGCATTGTAAATCAGGCTTTTCTAAGAAAAAGGTGCTCAAACATTCAGTAAGTTTGGTTACTAGTATTCTTAGCAGGATTTTCTGTTCTTTCATTCTCAGTCACTTTATTACAAGTTAATCTTTTTAAATCCTACTTTGGATCATTCAAGCTTCTCAGAAGTACTTTGGATTATTAGAATTACAGACTTCATTTTGAAATTGCTTTTCATAGGCTCAAAAAATCTTATTATAGTAGTGCCTTCTTTCATCCTGCTTTTTAAATCCAAGGGTTACTGGTGTATGCTATTATAAGAATTATGTCAGTTTTACTGAATTTTTTTCCCATATCAGTTTTGGTTTCATTACCTTATTTGCTTCAGGGAGTTTAATAATACAATTAGCTAGATTCTTGGGATATTACTGTCTTTATTCTACCTCATTTTATAGCTTTTGGGTTTTTTTTGGAAATCTGAGAACTTTCAGATAGGTTTTGTGAATTTTTTTTTTTTTTTTTGCGGTACGCGTGCCTCTCACTGTTGTGGCCTCTCCCATTGCGGAGCACAGGCTCCCTACGCGCAGGCTCAGCGGCCATGGCTCACCGGCCCAGCCGCTCCGCGGCACGTGGGACCCTCCCGGACCGGGGCACGAACCCGTGTCCCCTGCATCGGCAGGCGGACTCTCAACCACTGCGCCACCAGGGAAGCCCTTGTGAATATTTTTTTCACAGCCATATTTTTTTACAGAGTGACTTATTTAGATGTGGATGATATTTGTTCAGTATGTCAAGCTGAATTTCAGAAAATTATTCTTCCCATCAGTCAGCATGTTTTTCTGAAGAATGCATTCATTGCCTTATGGTTTTACAGAGGGAATATATGTCCACTGTGCAGAACTGTGATTTCAGACCTTAGAAACAGATGGAAAGATGGGGCTGCCTCATCGTACCTTCAAATACAATTAAGTCCTATGGACTATTAAAACCACAAAAAACTAATTTCATTTGGTTACAATGACTATTAGTAGATCCATTCAGATGGATTTCAGTACTAAAAATTAAGAAAAATGTTTCCAAACACTTTTAGAATACCAGAACAAGATTTAAGCATGTTTTAATTCTTTTAATTTAAATGAGTGAAAGAACACTGTTTTTGAAAATATAATAGTCAACCTAATGTGTATGTCAACAATATTTCTTCAATCCTAATTACTTGACATATGATTGCGATGTAAAATTGTAAATGCGTTTTCTTGTTAATTTTACCAAAAACAGCAACTGGATAACTAACTATAACTAGTTGTTTTAGAGGAATTTGGGTATTCTTTTTTGACGTTGTTTCAGAATAAAGAATATTTTTCATAATATTTTAAGATATATCTTTATCCAAAATCTCACAAATTTTTTAATTTTCATAAAATTTGTGTTTTTAAATGAAAGTTCCATATGCTATATTTTATCTGCAACCATTAGATTTTCTAAGTGCATATTAATTTACTGAGGATGATGTATTTTAATATTGTATTACTCTTTGTAATATGATTAATAATCAATAAGAATTAATCATTTAAATTATTCCAAAACCTCAGTGTTGTTACAAAGTTACATTAATGGTGTGGCCGCCACCCAAACCTATTGTCCTCAAGGTAAACACCATTAAACTGAAAAAGAAGGGCATGGGGGCAAAGAAGCAAATAAATAAGACTTGAGAACAACATCTAGGCAAAACTTTGAATATATTTACTGGCACGTGGAACTGACTAGAAGTTAACAGATCAAAAACCTTCTAAATTTCTGGGTGAATTGTACTGCCAAATAAACATTATCTCAACCTGAAAAAGCCTGTGGCTATTTGAACATTAAAACCATCTCAGGACCTCATGCTTGCACAAGCAGAAAGCAGGCTGTGAAAGTTGTACAGCCCTCATGAAGAATAAACTCCCCAATGTCCTCTTCAGGCGCAGACATGGAATATAGGACATGGAAGACCCACCCAGAGGATGGACCAAGTGGACAAGGGAGTTCCAAGAGGAGAGCAGAATCAGAGTCTAAACAAGGACCTTCCCCACCCACAGGGCAGGAGACCTTCCTGAACCTGCTCAGGAGGATATCATGTGTACCAGCAACTAATAACTGTCTTCCATTCTTTTGTTTTCCAAGAGAGATTTTATTGTAGTCATCCCTTCTCTGATCCACCGTATATTGAGTGGGAGAAGGGATGAACAACTTATCTTTTTATTCACAGATCTCCACAAGGAGCCCCATCCAGACACCCCAGACATCATCTGAAGATCCTAAACTTTGTACTGCTACATTGACTTCATGTGTCTTGGAGTTGCCTCCTGTGGAAAAAGAAGGTGTTCTACAAAAGGAAGAAAGAAGAGAATAGGAAATTTGTGACCAGAAGGAAAGACTGTGGAGGATACTGGTTAGTAAGTCACCAAAAACTACTTCCTTTTTCTCCTGGGCACACTGCTAGATTACGCTTCCCAGTCTCCCTTATGGCTAGACATGGCCCTGTGTCAGTTCTGACCAATGAAACGTGACATCCGTTTCTTCCAGGCCTGGTCCATTTAGCTCTTGATTCATGACCCTACATGGCCTTTCCCTTCCAGCTGGCTAGACTGGAGATGACTAGGACAACCCTGAGAGTCATGATGTGAAGATGAAGCAGCCACGGGATAGAGGAAACCTGTCTCCCTGAAACATGTGGAGAAAGGCCATCCTCCAGGAGTGACTGTATTGTACTATTATCTGAGCAAAACATAAATATTCTTTAATCATACTAAGTTCCCGAGGCTTAGGAGTTTATCTATTACAGTCACTAATGTATGCACAGCACAGGGAACAGCACAGGCAAAGATAGGATTGAAATAGATGACATAGCCTGAGAAGGGCGAGGAGTTCCCTCTGGCTGAAATGTAGACACCGGGGGGAGAGCTGCAGAGGGTGAGCTTAAAAGGGTTAGCTAGAGTAAATGCTGCCAGTAATCTGCCTTTTCTGAGGCAATTGAGAATCCAAATCTTTTACACACTGTTGCCCCCCAAAATTGAGAACAGGAAAGGTAATCACCAAGCTGACAACAGCTTTTGCAGTCTGTTAAAGCTACAACTCATACCAAAATGGATCCTGCCGAATTCCGTAAGAAAATCGAGAATCAATAACCTTGAGAGGAAAAAGTCAATTTTTAAATCTTTATGAAACCGTGTGTGTGTGCTCACACATGCACACACACACACATGCACGTGTGTGGTGTGTTTTCAAGTAATGAATGATATTCACGGAACAAAACGAGGTTGGCTTCAATTAATGCCACATTTTCCAAGCTCCTTCCATGTGGCAAGTGTCTGACTAGGTGTCTATGACAGGAAGATAAATAAATGACTTACCAGGACTTGGAATCACTCACAGACTAATACAATTGGTAGGCACATAAACAGATTAACCGGGATACATGAGGACACATGCTATTATAAAAACAGGACCCACTAGAACTACAAGGGTTAGGGAAGAATCATGGGCAACTGAACTTCCTTAGCCTGATACTGAAGATGCTTCTTGATCGGACCCAACCTACCTTTGCAGGCTGAAATATCACTACATTTCTTCACACAATTAGTTGCTCTCATACCCGTCCTCCACTTTTCCACCTCCATGCCTTGCCTTCTGCCTCAAATTCTCTCTGACCCATTGCTGGTCACTGTTTAAGGTGCTAATAAGATTCCACTCATAAAATCTTCCCTGGTCCCAGTGCGGTGGACTCTCCCTTCTCCCATCAGCTCTCTCTGCCTCGGTAACTTACCACTCTCTGCTGTGCATAATAGCTATTTACTGACTTCCTGGTCTTGTCTGTGGAGACTAAACTGTAAACCCCCTGAGGACCAGGAATGTTTCTAGTCCTTTTTTATACTCCCAGTACCAGGTATAGCACTTTGTATGTACCTAGTGGATGTTCAATAGATATTTTCTGAATATTAAATTTTTAAACCCAAAACTCACTCCCTGTTGACTCTACACACACCAGTAGTCACTGTACTCTTTGGTCCAGAGCTTAAATGTTCAGTGATATATGATGTTTTCTCATGAGAAGAAGGTAATTTTGTAAGAGGATTCAGTGATAATGAACAAGAAAATAAAAATAGTGTCTACTTATTTCACAAAAATTAAGACAGTTCAATAGACAATAGCTTACTGATTAGAAAGATTGAATGTAAACTTTTCTTTACTGCAAAAAAATCTTTTCTGGAAGAATCTCTATTAACTTGTAAACTATCATGTTCAGGAGGAGCTTCAAGATGGCAGAAGAGTAACACGTGGATATCACCTTCCTCACCACAAATACATCAGAAATCTATCTACATGTGGAACAACTCCTACAGAACACCTACTGAATGCTGGCAGAAGACCTCAGACCTCCCAAAAGGCAAGAAACTCCCCACGTACATGGGGAACAGACACCCTCAGGAGACCTACACGCAGAGGTGGAGTCAAATCCAAAGCTGAACCCCAGGAGCTGTGCGAAAAAAGAAAAGAAAGGGAAATTTCTCCCAGCAGCCTCAGGAGCAGTGGATTAAATCTCCACAGTCAACTTGATGTACCCTGCGTCTGTGGAATACCTGAATAGACAACCAATCATCCCAAAGTGGGGAGGTGGACATTGGGAGCAACGATATATTTTTTTTTCCCTTTTTCTCTTTTTGCGACTGTGTATGTGTATGCTTCTCTGTGTGGTTTTGTATGAATAGATTTGCTTTTACCATTTATACCAGGGTTCAGTCTCTCTGTTTGTTTGTTTGTTTGTTTTAGTATAGCTTTTAGCTCTTGTTATCATTGGTGGATTTGTTTTTTGGCTTCGTTGCTGTCTTCTTTCCTTTTTTTTATTTTTTAAATTTTTTTAATAATTATTTTTTATATTAATAAATTTATTTTATCTTATTTTATTTCATTTTATTCTATTATATTTTGTTTTATCTTCTTTCTTTCTTTCTTTCCTTCTATTTTTCTCCCTTTTATTCTGAGCCATAGGGATGACAGGCTCTTGGTGCTCCAGCCAGGCATCAGGGCTGTGCCTCTGAGGTGGTAGAGCCAAGTTCAGGACACTGGTCCACCAGAGACCTCCCAGCTGCACCTAATAGCAAATGGCGAAAATCTCCCAGAGATCCCCATCAACGCCAAGACCCAGCTCCACTCAACGACCAGCAAGCTACAGTGCAAGACACCCTATGCCAAACAACTAGCGAGACAGGAACACAGACCCACCCATTAGCAGACAGGCTGCCTAAAATCATAATAAGGTCACAGAAACCCCAAAACACACCACCAGACATGGACCTGCCCACGAGAAAGACAACATCCAGCCTCATCCACCAGAACACAGGCACTAGTCCTCTCCAACAGGAAGCCTACACAACCCACTGAACCAACGTTACCCACTGGAGGCAGACACCAAAAACAACGGGAACTACGAACCTGCAGCATGCTAAAAGGAGACACTAAACACAGAAAGTCAAGCAAAATGAGAAGACAGAGAAACACACAGCAGATGAAGGAGAAAGGTAAAAACCCACCAGCCCTAACAAATGAAGAGGAAATAGGCAGTCTATCAGAAAAAGAATTAGAAAAATGATAGTAAAGATGATCCAAAATCTTGGAAATAGAATAGACAAAATGCAAGAAACATTTAACAAGGACCTAGAAGAACTAAAGAGCAAACAAATAGTGATGAACAACACAATAAATGAAATTAAAAATTATGTAGAAGGGATCAATAGCAGAATAACTGAGGCAGAAGAACGGATAAGTGACCTGGATGATAAAATAATGGAAATAACTACTGCAGAGCAGAATAAAGAAAAAAGAATGAAAAGAACTGAGGACAGTCACAGAGACCTCTGGGACAACATTAAACACATCAACATTCAAATTATAGGGGTCCCAGAAGAAGAAGAGAAAAAGAAAGGGACTGAGATAATATTTGAAGAGATTATAGTTGAAAACTTCCCTAATATGGGAAAGGAAATAGTTAATCAAGTCCAGGAAGCACAGAGAGTCCCATACAGGATAAATCCAAGGAGAAACACACCAAGACACATATTAATCAAACTATCAAAAATTAAATACAAAGAAAAAGTATTAAAAGCAGCAAGGGAAAAATAACATACAAGGGAATCCCCATAAGGTTAACAGCTGATCTGTCAGCAGAAACTCTGAAAGCCAGAAGGGAGTGGCAGGACATATTTAAAGTGATGAAAGGGAAAACCTACAACCAAGATTACTCTATCCACCAAGGATCTCATTCAGATTTGATGGAGAAATTAAAACCTTTACAGACAAGCAAAAGCTAAGAGAATTCAGCACCGCCAAACCCGCTTTACAGCAAATGCTAAAGGAACTTCTCTAGGCAGGAAACATAAGTGAAGGAAAAGACCTACAATAACAAACCCAAAACAATTAAGAGAATGGTAATAGGAACATACATGTGTGGATTAAATGCTCCAACCAAAAGACACAGACTGGCTGAAGGGATACAAAAATAAGACCCGTGGGCTTCCCTGGTGGCGCAGTGGTTGAGAGTCCGCCTGCCGATGCAAGGGACATGGGTTCATGCGCCGGTCCAGGAAGATCCCACATGCCGCAGAGTGGCTGGGCCCGTGAACCATGGCCGCTAAGCCTCTGCGTCCGGAGCCTGTGCTCTGCAATGGGAGAGGCCACAACAGTGAGAGGCCCGTGTATCACAAAAAATAATAATAATAATAAAACAAGACCTGTATATATGCTGTCTACAGGAGACTCACTTCAGACCTAGGGACACATACAGACTGGGAGTGAGGGGATGGAAAAAGATATTCCATGCAAATGGAAATCAGAAGAAAGCTGGAGTAGCAATTCTCATATCAGACAATATAGAATTAAAAACAAAGACTATTACAAGAGACAAAGAAGGGCACTACATAATGATCAAGTGATCAATACAAGAAGAAGATATAACAATTGTAAATATTTATGCACCCAACACAGGAGCACCTCAATACATAAGGCAAATACTAACAGCCATAAAAGGGGGAAATCGACAGTAACACAATCATAGTAGGGGACTTTAACATCTCACTTTCATCAGTGGACAGATCATCCAAAAGGAAAATAAATAAGGAAAAAAAGCTTTAAATGACACATTAAAGAAGATGGACTTAATTGACATTTATAGGACGTTCCATCCAAAAACAACAGAATACACTTTCTTCTCAAGTGCTCATGGAACAGTCTCCAGGATAGATCATATCTTGGGTCACAAATCAAGCCTTGGTAAATTTTTAAAAATTGAAATCATATCAAGTATCTTTTCTGACCACAACGCTATGAGAATAGATATCAATTACAGGAAAAAATCTGTAAAAAATACAAACAAATGGAGGCTAAACAATACACTACTTAAAAACCAAGAGGTCACTGAAGAAATCGAAGAGGAAATCAAAAAATACCTAGAAACAAATTACAATGAAAACACGACGACCGAAAACCTATGGGATGCAGCAAAAGCAGTTCTATGAGGGAAGTTTACAGCAACACAATCCTACCTTAAAAAACAAGAAACACCTCAAATAAACAACCTGACCTTACACCTAAAGCAATTAGAGAAAGAAGAACAAAAAAAACCCCAAAGTTAGCCGAAGGAAAGAAATCATAAAGGTCAGACCAGAAATAAATGAAAAAGAAATGAAGGAAACGATAGCAAAGATCAATAAAACTAAAAGCTCGTTCTGGGGCGTCCGGGAAGATGGCGGCAGAGTAAGACATGGAGATCACCTTCCTCCCCACAGACACACCAGAAATACATCTACACGTGGAACAACTCCTACAGAACACCTACTGAATGCTGGCAGAAGATCTCAGACATCCCAAAAGGCAAGAAACCCCCCACGTACCTGGGTAGGGCAAAAGAAAAAAGAATAAACAGAGACAAAAGGATAGGGACGGGACCTGCACCAGTGGGAGGGAGCTGTGAAGGAGGAAAGGTTTCCACACACTAGGAAGCCCCTTCGCGGGCAGAGACTGCAGGTGGCGGAGGGGGAAAGCTTCGGGGCCGCGGAGGAGAGCACAGCAACAGGGGTGCGGAGGGCAAAGCAGAGAGATTCCCGCACAGAGGATCAGGGCCGACTGACACTCACCAGCCCGAGAGGCTTGTCTGCTCACCCGCTGGGGCGGGCGGGGCTGGGAGTTGAGGCTCGGGCTTCCGTCGGAGCTGGTGTTGGTGGGGTTGGCGGCGTGCAAACAGCCTGCAGGGAGTTAGTGCGCCACGGCTAGCCGGGACGGAGTCCGGGGAAAAGTCTGGACCTGCCGAAGAGGCAGGATACTTTTTCTTCCTTCTTTGTTTCCAGGTGCGCGAGGAGAGGGGATTAAGAGCGCTGTTTAAAGGAGCTCCAGAGACGGGCGCGAGCCGCAGCTAAAAGCTCGGACCCCAGAGACGGGCATGAGATGCTAAGGCTGCTGCTGCTGCCACCAAGAAGCCTGTGTGCGAGCACAGGTCACTCTCCACACCCCCCTTCCGGGGAGCCTGTGCAGCCCGCCACTGCCAGGGTCCCGGGATCCAGTAACAACTTCCCAGGGAGAACGCCCGGCACGCCTCAGGCTGGTACAACGTCACGCCGGCCTCTGCCGCCGCAGGCCCGCCCCGCACTCCGTGCCCCTCCCTCCCTGCCGGCCTGAGTGAGCCAGAGCCCCCGAATCAGCTGCTCCTTTAACCCCGTCCTGTCTGAGCGAAGAACAGACGCCCTCCGGCGACCTACACGCAGAGGCGGGGCCAAATCCAAAGCTGAGCCCCTGGGAGCTGTGAGAACAAAGAAGAGAAAGGGAAATCTCTCCCAGCAGCCTCAGAAGCAGCGGATTAAAGCTCCACAATCAACTTGATGTACCCTGCATCAGCGCAATACCTGAATAGACAACGAATCATCCCAAATTAAGGAGGTGGACTTTGAGAGCAAGATTTATGATTTTTTTCTCTTTTTCCTCTTTTTGTGAGTGTGTATGTGTATGCTTCTGTGTGAGATTTTGTCTGTATAGCTTTGCTTCCACCATTGGTCCTAGGGTTATATCCGTCCTTTTTTTTGTTTTTTTTTAATTTTCTTTCTTAATAATTATTTTTTTATTTTAATAACTTTATTATATTTTATCTTACTTTATTTTATTTTACTTTATCTTCTTTCTTTCTTTTTTTCCTTCCTTCCCTCCTTCCTTCCTTCCTTCCTCCCTCCCTCCTTCCCTCCCTCCTTTATTTCCTTCTTTCTTTCTACTTGTACTGATTCTTTCTTTCTACTTTTTCTCCCTTTTATTCTGAGCCGTGTGGATGAAAGACTCTTGGTGCTGCAGCCAGGAGTCGGTGCTGTGTCTCTGAAGTGGGAGAGCCAACTTCAGGACACTGGTCCACAAGAGACCTCCCAGCTCCACATAATATCAAACGGCGAAAATCTCCCAGAGATCTCCATCTCAACACCAGCACCCAGCTTCATTCAATGACCAGCAAGCTACAGTGCTGGACATCCTATGCCAAACAACCAGCAAGACAGGAACACAACCCCACCCATTAGCAGAGAGGCTGCCTAAAATCATAATAAGTCCACAGACATCCCAAAACACACCACCAGACGTGGACCAGCCCACCAGAAAGACAAGATCCAGCCTCATCCACCAGAACACAGGCACTAGTCCCCTCCAACAGGAAGCCTACACAACCCACTGAACCAAACTTAGCCACTGGGGACAGACACCAAAAACAACAGGAACTACAAACCTTCAGCATGCTAAAAGGAGACCCTAAACACAGTAAGATAAGCAAAATGAGAAGACAGAAAAACACACAGCAGATGAAGGAGCAAGATAAAAACCCACCAGACCTAACAAATGACGAGGAAATAGGCAGTCTACCTGAAAAAGAATTCAGAATAATGATAGTAAAGATGATCCAAAATCTTGGAAATAGAATAGACAAAATGCAAGAAACATTTAACAAGGACCTAGAAGAACTAAAGATGAAACAAACAATGATGAACAACACAATAAATGAAATTTAAAATACTCTAAATGGGATCAATAGCAGAATAACTGAGGCAGAAGAACGGATAAGTGACCTAGAAGATAAAATAATGGAAATAACTACTGCAGAGCAGAATAAAGAAAAAAGAATGAAAAGAACTGAGGACAGTCTCAGAGACATCTGGGACAACATTAAACACACCAACATTCGAATTATAGGGGTTCCAGAAGAAGAAGAGAAAAAGAAAGGGACTGAGATAATATTTGAAGAGATTATAGTTGAAAATTTCCCTAATATGGGAAAGGAAATAGTTAATCAAGTCCAGGAAGCACAGAGCGTCCCATACAGGATAAATCCAAGGAGAAATATGCCAAGACACATATTAATCAAACTGTCAAAAATTAAATACAAAAAAAGCATATTAAAAGCAGCAAGGGAAAAACAACAAATAACACACAAGGGAATCCCCATAAGGTTAACAGCTGATCTTTCAGCAGAAGCTCTGCAAGCCAGAAGGTACTGGCAGGACATATTTAAAGTGATGAAGGAGAAAAACCTGCAACCAAGATTACTCTACCCAGCAAGGATGTCCTTCAGATTTGATGGAGAAATTAAAACCTTTACAGACAAGCAAAAGCTGAGAGAGTTCAGCACCACCAACCCAGCTTTACAACAACTGCTAAAGGAACTTCTCTAGGCAAGAAACACAAGAGAAGGAAAAGACCTACAATAACGAACCCAAAACAATTAAGAAAATGGGAATAGGAACATACATATCTATAATTACCTTAAATGTAAATGGACTAACTGCTCCCACCAAAAGACACAGATTGGCTGAATGTACAAAAACAAGACTCAGAAATAAATGAAAAACAAATGAAGGAAATGATAGCAAATATCAATAAAACTAAAAGCTGGTTCTTTGAGAAGATAAACAAAATTGATAAACCATTAGCCAGACGCATCAAGAAAAAAAGGGAGAAGACTCAAATCAATAGAATTAGAAATGAAAAAGGAGAAGTAACAACTGACACTGCAGAAATACAAAAGATCATGAGAGATTACTACAAGCAACTCTATGCCAATAAAATGGATAACCTGGAAGAAATGGACAAATTCTTAGAAATGCACAACCTGCCAAGACTGAATCAGGAAGAAATAGAAAATATGAACAGACCAGTCACAAGCACTGAAATTGAAACTGTGATTAAAAATCTTCCAACAAACAAAAACCCAGGACCAGATGGCTTCACAGGCGAATTCTATCAAACATTTAGAGAAGAGCTAACACCTATCCTTCTCAAACTCTTCCAAAATATAGCAGAGGGAGGAACACTCCCAAACTCATTCTACAAGGCCACCATCACCCTGATACCAAAACCAGACAAGGATGTCACAAAGAAAGAAAACTACAGGCCAATATCACTGATGAAAATAGATGCAAAAATCCTCAACAAAATACTAGCAAACAGAATCCAACAGCACATTAAAAGGATCATACACCATGATCAAGTGGGGTTTATCCCAGGAATGCAAGAATTCTTCAATATATGCAAATCAAGCAATGTGATACAGCATGTTAACAAACCGAAGGAGAAAAAACAAATGATCATCTCAATAGATGCAGAGAAAGCTTTCAACAAAATTAAACACAAATTAATGATAAAAACCCTCTAGAAAGTAGGCATAGAGGGAACTTACCTCAACATAATAAAGGCCATATATGACAAACCCACAGCCAACATCATCCTCAATGTTGAAAAACTGAAACCATTTCCACTAAGATCAGGAACAAGACAATGTTGCCCATTTTCACCAGTATTATTCAACATAGTTTTGGAAGTCTTAGCCACAGCAATCAGAAATGAAAAAGAACTAAAAGGAATCCAAATCGGAAAAGAAGTAAAGCTGTCACTATTTGCAGATGACATGATACTATACATAGAGAATCCTAAAGATGCTTCCAAAAAAGTACTAGAGTTAATCAATGAATTTGGTAAAGTAGCAGAATACAATATTAACACACAGAAATCTCTTGCATTCTTATATACTAATGATGGAAAATCTGAAAGTGAAATTGAGGCAACACTCCCATTTGCCACTGCAACAAAAAGAATAAAATACCTAGTAATAAACCTACCCAAGGAAACAAAAGACCTTTTGGGTTTTTTTATAAGAACATTAAAAGACACTGATGAAAGAAATTAAGGATGATACAAATAGATGGAGATATATACCATGTTCTTGGATTGGAAGTATCAACATTGTGAAAATGACTATACTACCCAAAGCAATTTACAGATTCGATGCAATCCCTGTCAAATTACCAATGGCATATTTTACAGGACTAGAACAAAAAATTTCACAATTTGTATGGTAACACAAAAGACCCCGAATAGCCAAAGCAATCTTGAGAACGAAAAATGAAGCTGGAGGAATCAGGCTCCCTGACTTCAGACCAAACTACAAAGCTACAGTAATCAAGACAGTATGGTACTGGCACAAAAACAGAAATATAGATCAATGGAATAGGATAGAAAGCCCAGAGATAAACCCACACACATATGGTCACCTTATCTTTGATAAAGGAGGCAAGAATACACAATGGAGAAAAGACAGCCTCTTCAATAAGTTGTGCTGGGAAAACTGGACAGCTACATGTAGAGAATGAAATTAGAACCCTCCCTAACACGATACACAAAAATAAACTCAAAATGGATTAAAGACCTAAATGTAAGGCCAGACATTATCAAAGTCTTAGAGGAAAACATAGGCAGAATACTCTATAACATAAATCACAGCAAGATCCTTTTTGACCCACTTCCTAGAGAAATGGAAATAAAAACAAAAATAAACAAATGGGACCTAACAAAACTTCAAAGCTTTTGCACAGCAAAGGGAACCATAAACAAGATGAAAAGACAACCCTCAGAATGGGAGAAAATATTTGCAAATGAAGCAACTGACAAAGAATTAATCTCCAAAATTTACAAGCAGCTCATGCAGCTCAACAACAAAAAAACAAACAACCCAATCCAAAAATGGGCAGAAGACCTAAATAGACATTTCTCCAAAGAAGATATACAGATTGCCAACAAACACATGAAAGAATGCTCAACATCATTAATCATTAGAGAAATGCAAATCAAAACTACAATGAGATATCATCTCACACCAGTCAGAATAGCCATCATCAAAAAATCTAGAAACAATAAATGCTGGAGAGGGTGTGGAGAAAAGGAAACCCTCTTGCACTGTTGGTGGGAATGTAAATTGAAACAGCCACTATGGAGAACAGTATGGAGGTTCCTTAAAAAACTAAAAATAGAACTACCATAGGACACAGCAATCCCACTACTGGGCATATACCCCGAGAAAACCATAATTCAAAAAGAGTCATGTACCACAATGTTCATTGCAGCTCTATTCACAATAGCCAGGACATGGAATCAACCTAAGTGTCCATCATCAGATGAATGGATAAAGAAGATGTGGCACATATATACAATGGAATATTACTCAGCCATAAAAAGAAACAAAATTGAGTTATTTGTAGTGAGGTGGATGGACCTAGAGTCTGTCATACAGAGTTCAGTAAGTCAGAAAGAGAAAAACAAATATCGTATACTAACACATATATATGGAATCTAAAAAAAAAAAAAAAAAAAAAAACTGGTCATGAAGAACCTGGGGGCAAGTTGGGAACAAAGACGCAGACATACTAGAGAACGGAATTGAGGGCACAGGGAGGGGGAAGGGTAAGCTGGGACAAAGTGGGAGAGTGGCTTGGACATATATACACTAACAAATGTAAAACCGATAGCTATTGGGAGGCAGCTGCATAGCACAGGGAGATCAGCTCGGTGCTTTGTGACCACCTAGAGGGGTGGGATAGGGAGGGTGGGAGGGAGGGAGTCACAAGAGGGAAGAGATATGGGGATATATGTATATGTATAACTGATACACTTTGTTATAAAGCAGGAACTAACACATCATTGTAAAGCAATTATACTCCGGTAAAGATGTTTATATATGTATATATATATATATCATGTTCAGCATTTGCCCTCAAACAATCAGAAAGGAGAAAATGGGCAGCCGCCACCCTTTCGAATATCAGTACCATTAGCAAATGATATTGACATAAGGGCAGGTGGGTGAGGAGAAAATATTGACTATAAGCTTCCCACATTGGTGGCATAAGAGAGCTGGAAGCTAAAACATGGGGCCAAATCAGTGTTATTCAGTATGGAATGGTCAAAGCCCAAAGTAGAAAAGATCAATATCTGTAAAATATTGACGTATACTGAATGTGTTTACTAAGATCTGGAATATAATAAAGGAGATGTATGCTTAAAGCTTAAGTGGGGACCAATTTAGGTTAAAGGGAAATATATATGTAAAGTAGTTTTTTTAACTGGGGTAAACTTTAGGTTTTTGTTAACAAGAGCAGACAAGAATGAAAATATAAATAAATCCATGGATAACATTTCCACAAAGTTAATTAATAGCAGAGAGATTTTTGTGGAAGTAGTCCCCAATCTGCTGGGTTCTGGAGCCCCTTGACCACTGTAATTATTTTAAGGAGAACTTAAAAACACACAGCACACCTTGCTTGTGGATATGCCTAACACACACATACTACCATTTGACGCAAACACGTAGATATTTTACTGATGAGTAACAGAATGTAAGACAGGTTGGAGAAGCCAGGCAGGCTGATCTAGCTTCTTGCATGGGAAGGGTTGTCAGAAGGACAGAGAGGACTCTACTCATCGGGGGTGCACATGATCAATGGGAGGGATCATGGCAAGAGCATGGGCTTTGAAAATCCCTGAGCAGAAAAGAGAGGTGGATAGAGTCAGCATGCTGGCATAGGCTGCATGGTGAACAATGGGACCTTTCAGATCTTCAGAAAATTACCACATTCATAAAATGCTGTGTATGGTTAATTTTTTTTGTGGGAAATGGTTAAGGGGCTGAGCTTCTAGATTTGGCCCAGGGCTCATCTGAAACAGAAAAAAAAAAAAAAGTGGGAGTAAAGGAAACCGTGAGGAATTAAAGAGTGGGAAACCCAAGGAAACATGAGTAGTGGGACTTCCCTTGTGGTGCGGTGGTTAAGAATCCATCAGCCAATGCAGGGCACACAGATTTGATCCCTGCCCCAGGAAGATCCCACACGCTGCGGAGCAACTAAGCCCATGTGCCACAACTACTGACCTTGCCCTCTAGAGCCTGCGAGCCACAACTACTGAAGCCCACTCGCCCTAGAGCCCACGCGCCACAACTACTGAGCCCACGCACCGCAACTCCTGAAGCCCGCCCGCCTAGAGCCCATACTCCACAACAAGAGAAGCCACCGCAATGGGAAGCCCGTGCACCTGCAATGAAGAGTAGTCCCCACTCGCCGCATCTAGAGAGAAAGCCCACGTGCAGCAACAAAGACCCAACGCAGCCCCCCCCAAAAAAGGAAACATGAGTAGCACTTTGCCTATTACAGGCCCTGGAAATGGAGCTCAAGCCAAATTTAATCTGATTTTCAGGGGACCTTGGGCAGTATTTGAGTTTCTTATATAAATTCACTTAAAAGTGTTCCTGAATACTTAGAAGCTTTTTGTCATTGTGAGTTTCAATTGATGGAATAATGCAGGGGAAAAAAGTTTTATATTAAAAAAAATCAATCTTCATACTACAAGAGTTCAGAACCACTATTTTCAGAGCAGTTATGACTGGTGTCAACATGAACATGAATTTGTTAGCTTCATCAGAGAGGAGAGGCTGAACTGGATCCACTGCAGACTGTGAAATGCCATGGAAGCCATTGTCTTTTCTGAAAACATCTACAGACTGACCACATGCCGGACCCATGTGCTATGGACAAATAGAAATATTGGTCACAAGAAAGGCCCTGAATGGATATAAATGATCAGAGCTTTCATCAAAGCTTCTGCTTTCCTTTTCTGCCTTTATCTCATTTAATCCTCACAACAACCCTACATGAAAGTTAATATTATCTTGATATTAAATATGGAGAAACTGAGCCACAGAACTGACCAAGTTCACACAGCTAGTAAATAGCAGAGGCAGAGTCCAAAACTATTTATTTGACTGTGAAGCCTATGAGCATAATGATTAA
Source organism: Orcinus orca (assembly GCF_937001465.1). Taxonomy (NCBI): domain Eukaryota; kingdom Metazoa; phylum Chordata; class Mammalia; order Artiodactyla; family Delphinidae; genus Orcinus; species Orcinus orca. The sequence continues at coordinate 144,540,593 of NC_064559.1, forward strand.
TAAATCAATTAATCAACTACTTTTTGAGCATCTACACTGTGCAAAGATTAAAATAAGTATATTGTTAGCAAATGTTACATACGTTATTAGTCAGCATTCTCCAAAGAAACAGAACCGATAGGATGTGTGTGTATGTATATAAAGAGATTTATTATAGGAGTTGCTTACATGAGTATGGAGGCTGGTAAGTCCAAATCTGCAGTGTAGACTGGCAGGCTTGAGACCCAGGAGAAATGATGCTGCAGCTCTAGTCTGAAGACCAGCAAGCACAGGCCCAGGAAAGCTGATGGTACAGATGAAGTCCGAAGACAGTCTGCTGATGACTCTTTCTCTTACTTGGTTGAGGGATGGTCTTTTTGTTCTATTCATGCCTTCCACTGATTGGATAATGCCCACTCACATTATAGAGGGCAATATGCTTCACTCAACCCATTAAAATGTTAATCTCATCCAAAAACACCCTCATGGAAATGCCCAAAATAATGTTTGACCAAATATTTGGGCACCCTATAGTCCAGTCAAGTTGACACATAAAATTAACCATCACAGTTAAATTTAAAATGAGTCTCTCTCTCAACACTTTCTTACAGTAACTTTATAATTTATATACTTCACTAGTCTGGGATTTAATACAAGTACATTTTAGTCTCAAATACTTAAGAACCCACAATTCCCTTTATAGCAATTAGGGATATCATTTACATTTGTAGCTCTTATTTTTAAACTTTAAATTAGATTTTAAATGAAGATTTTCAATTACTGTGTCCTCAGGGAACTTGTAAATGTACTAAGACATAAATTTGAAATTAACACTTTCAGGATTAAGCTCCTATCTAATAAAAATTTTACTTAAGTAAAGTGTATTGTTTTTCACATTTACCATATAAATAAAGACAAGAAAAAAATGTCTGAGTCAGGGAAATGAGCACTGAGGAGGCAGAAAGAACAACTTAAATCAGGTGGCAAGAAATATTAACAAAATTACAAACAGTAGTTAATAGAATGTCTGGTGAAAAAGAAAACAAATCTCAGAGCTATGAGAATGATATCTAGAATAGACACTGAGGTCCTACCCTCCTGTCTAGGGAGAAGAGTTAGTGTAAGAGTTAGGACTAGGCCTCCCTGAGGGCAGGAATCACATCTTTATGTCCCCAACATGTGGTATAATACAGGCCTTACATAATAGGTGTTCAATAATTTTTTTAAGTTAAAAAAATGGATATTTGGAGAAAAGTAATCTAGCTGAAGGGAACAGAAAAACAAAGAAAGGCATGTGATATGGCTTGGTTATAGTCCTATTAGGTACAGAGACTGAGACTCCAAGACCTCTATGGATCATCAAAGGGGTAGGGTTTACATGAAGAAAAGTTCCAAGGCCTGATATGCTTGCTCAGTTCAAGAGATATTTCTTCCCTATGGCAATAGAACATATCAAAAATTAGTTATTTAGTGGGAGGGAGGGAGACGGCAAGAGGGAAGAGATATGGGAATATGTGTATATGTATAGCTGATTCACTTTGTTATAAAGCAGAAACTAACACACCATTGTAAAGCAATTATGCTCCAATAAAGATGTTAAAAAAAAAAAGATTAGTTATTTAAGAACCCCACTGCCTCATCCACCCACTTGGCTTTTTTTCTTCTTTCTTTCCGAAAAGCTAGTAACTTTCCTAGGTTAATTAAGGAGAATGTTCATTTCCAATTTTTCTTTTCTAATCTTTCTTTCTACCACCTTCAAATATTTGCACTCTGTTTTACAGCTTGAAAAGTCTTTTTTGAAACACGCATATCTAATCTCAGCGCCGATTAGAAATGCAAGGTCAGCTCCACTTCATGTGTAGCATTATGGGAATTCTGATGCAATGAGAAGTCTGACACTCCTTCAAAGCCACAAGAATTCTCCCACAGATATATATATAGCATATATACAAATATATATAAGGCAAATCAGACACCTTTTCACTTCATAGGATACATTTTTTCTAGGAAGAAACCCAAAGTTTTATAATCAATATACGTAAAGCACCAATTAAATAAAGCTATCATTTCAAAGCTTTCAGAGCAAGAGCAGAACTTCTGGCCTAAGACTTGGGGTCCAGACCCTTACATCTGAGAAAAGTGCCTTGAGATCCTTCAAATTCCAATATCCCGTCTGCAAGAATAAACACAGACAACTGTGTGGACACAGTCAACTCACTAGAAAGCAGATATAGAAAGAGAGATTTCATTAGGATTGAGATGTGGTCAGGGAAGAATGGAAATCATTAACCCCAGGGTTAGAACTCACCTAGTAATTTTCTAACCACTCTCACTAGTGAAATCACAAAATCATAGACTCTTAGGCTTGAAGGAAGTATTAACATATCAAGATTCTAGAGCAAAACACTGCATCAGACACAGGACTATCCATATTTTGTTAATTCATTTCTCATGTTTAATAAAATGTATTTGGGAGAAAGCAGGGGGAAAGAGCCTGAAGTTAGCATTTTTTAAGTTACTGGCAATTTTACTTCCAGTTTGACAGAAAAAAAAAAAAGACAACAAAAACCAACGAAGTACAGTATGAAACATTTAGGAAGATAGTTATTTGGAAACTTCTGTTAAGTGTTTTTTAATGTTTAGGCACGTATTTTGAGACTGCTTTTAGACAATAGAGAAAAAGACAGGATTAACAATCAGGAGGAAGGGAAAATTCCCTGGCGGTCCAGTGGTTAGGACTCTGCGCTTTCACCGCCTAGAGTGCGGGTTCAATCCCTGATTGGGGGACTAAGATCTCGCAAGCTGCAGGGCGCACTCGCAGCTTAAAAAAAAAATCAGGAGAAAGAAGGCTGAAAAAGATCCTATGGACACATGGATACTACTTCTCTATCAAATGTGAACACCATGTCACAACACATGTCTCTGCTGGTTCTGGTGCCCACAATGGGGTCTCTGTCCCACTGACATAGGGCAGCTGCCTGATCCCTCAAGCTCTACTAAGGCCAACAGAGGCAGGTATTTTAACAGTTCTCTATTTCTTTGTATCAGCTACATTTCAAAAGATAACTTACTTTTTCCCTGGAGTCCGAGACTTTGTTTAAAGAAGGAGGTCATAGATGCTTCACACATTAGTACTTCCCAAGCTTATTTCCACTAGTCAGTTACTTGGTTACCATCTAAGCCCTTTAATTTAACACTGGACAGAAATGGCCCTATGACATTTTCTGGAGAATAATGTGCTCTTTGCCTGGGAAAACCGGCTTTAAAAATTATGTCCTCCTTGGGGACTTCCCTGGCAGTCCAGTGGTTAAGAATCCACCTTCCAATGCAGGGGGTGTGGGTTTGATCCCTGGCCGGGCAACTAAGCCCGCATACCACAACTACAGAGCCCACGCGCCACAACTAGAGAGAAGCCCGTGCACCGCAACAAAGAGCCCACGCGCCACAACGAAAGATCCCGCGTGCTGCAACTAAGACCCAATGCAGCCAAAAATAAATAAATATTTTTTTAAATTATGTCCTCCTTTAGCTCTGAAAATTTATCACTTATGTCTGTGACATAAAGCAAAGCATGAAACAAAACACAAATGCCAAGCAGATAACCTTGATTTTCTGGGATAGTCCAAATTTCACGCATTAAAATATAGTATTAAGTGTCAAACAATAGATGTTTGGTTAAATAAATTGTAATATATTACACAATGGGCAACTATACAGCCATTTAAAAGATGGGTAGAAGAATATGAAAGGTAAGATGTAGTATGTGTTTAGGTTAGAAGCCAAGTTATAAAATACTATTAGAGAATAATGCCGATTTTGTAGGGAAAGGACTGAAAAATGTGTATCAAAATAATAATTGTAGTTATATTTGGGTGGGAATGTTATACGTGACTTTTTTCTTTGAACTTTTCCATTTCCTAACTTTTCTATAGAAGTGTTTAAAAAGATTTAAAATAATTGTAAAAGGAAAACACAGTCACTATCATCCATTTAGCAAAAGATACCTAAAAAACTAAAAGTTGCTAGGTTTCCTAATATCTTCAGTATGAGCCTCTTTTCCATGGTCTTTGCACTCATTTTTGCCCCTTCTTTCTAGTCAAATGTATTACTTCCTATTTCTGTAAGACAATTTACCCCAAAACTTAGCAACTGAAAACAACGCACAATTTTATCTCACAGTCTCCATAGGTCATGAGTCTGGGCACAGCTTATCCGGACCCTCTGCTTCATGGTCTCTCAGTCAAGGAGTTAGTCCAGGATCTACAGGTTCAACTCGGTAAGGATCGACTTCCCAAGCTCACTCCGTGGTTGTTGGCAGCATTCAGTTTCTCACAGGCTGTTGGGCTAAAGACCTCAATTCCTTGCTGGCTGTGGGCCAGAGGTTTCTCTCATCTCCTTGCCACATGTGCCTCTCCCACTCAGCAGCTTGCTTCACCAAAGCACGCAAGCCAAGAAGACGACAGACAGGATCTGCCAGCAACACGGAAGTCACAGTATTTTTTACTCAATCACAAAAGTCCCAGCTATAGTCTACTGTCTAGAATTTAGTCATTAAGTCCAGCCCATACTCAAGGGGAGAAGATTGCACCAGGGCACGAATACCAACAGGTGGGAACACTGGGAACCATCCAAGAAGTCTGCCTACCACATCATCCTTTCCAATTAGTCTTTCTGTGATTTCTCTGCTATACCTTTAAAGCAGTTCTCTTTTCTATCCCTCAACTCTCTTCCTTCACAGTCTATAAGTTTATAAAAATAAAAAACAAAGGTCAAGTTTTCTGTTTTACCCTTTAAGTTTTTAGATAAAATAAATAATTTTAAAATTATATTTTTCTGATGATAAATTGATGGATTTTTTGGTATGTGTATGTCTTTAAGGGATTTTGTATTCCTTTAATGGGAAATAGAAAAACTCTATCACCACGTTATTTATAATATCAGCAAGCTACTTTAAAAATCTAAATTTTCACTGTATATAAACTATGATATAGTCATCAGAGGGAATAATATTTAATCATTAAAATCATGTGGTAGAAGAACATTTAGAACTTCAGAAACACCTATATTGTTAACTTTTTTTAAAAATCAAGATCTAAAGCAATATAGAGAGTATGATCACTATTTGTTAAAATATACAAGTAAACAAACAGGAATACTACTGGAAGTATGCACACCAAAATATTAACAGTATTTATCTTTGGGTATTAAAATCTCAAGTGTTTTTTCCCCCTTCACAATACTTACAGAATCTGAATATTTTATTAATACATTATTATTATATTTATTAAATGTTCATTATTTATAAATAATAAGTGTTTTCTTCTTTCAACAAAGCAATATCTAGAATTAATATATTTATTGCCTATATTTAATGTGACCAGTATTATTCACAAATTTCTAGTGGAATCTTTAAAAAATCCTTATAGTACCAAACAATTTTGAAATTCAAGTAATATAAATGGATTTTAAAAGATGTAGACATTCAGAAAGTTACAATGATCTTACATAGTAAGAGAATATGATGTTAAGACTAAAAACAAGAGGCAGAATGAATACTCTAGGATCCTTCCAGATAAAATCTCTTTGGAGAATGAGATGAGTGGAGTATAATTAAGTTTTCAAGGAAAATTTTTTTCATGTTCTATTTGAGAATCTATTATGTGCAGGGAGATACTTCTATGGCTTTAAATTCAATTAGTTTGGAAACATAAAATCCAAGTTAGCATATAAATTTTCTTGTTTGCTATAATAAATCATTTTTATGTATCTAACAGTATTTTCTAATTAATTTATTGAATTTATCTGTAAAACAAACTTTTTTTTTTCTTTCGGTACGCGGGCCTCTCACTATTGCGGCCTCTCCCGTTGCGGAGCACAGGCTCCGGATGCGCAGGCTCAGAGGCCATGGCTCACGGACCCAGCCGCCCCGCGGCATGTGGGATCCTCCCGGACCGGGGCACGAACCCGTGTTCCCTGCATCAGCAGGCGGACTCTCAACAACTGCGCCACCAGGGAAGCCCTGTAAAACAAACTTTTGATAAAAGTTATTTGCTATTGAATTTTCGGTAAAACAGCCTTTCTTCATTTTTGTCACATTATGGAAAGCAGAAAAAAAATATTAAAAGAGAAAGCCCCTCAACATTAAAACATCACCTAGAGAATACTGCTATATTCCAAATTAGGATCCTCCAAAGATTCTGGCAGATAAAATTCATCTGTTTAAAAAAATTTTTTTTTAATTTTTAAGGGACAAAATAGAAAATGAAGAAAAGAAAAATTAAAGGAGAAATCTCCCAAAGCTTTCCAAGGACAAAGTTGGTCATGTGAAAGTATCTAACAAATATTCTTTCATAAACATTATCAATTTTATTATATCCTACATGACTGTATTTTTATGTAGTCAGTCTTCTTTTAGAATAACATTCCTTTTCTAAGTCAGTCTTCTTTTAGAATAACATTCCTTTTCTAAGTATAGAAATAATATATAACCACTGTAGAGAATTTGGACAATTGACAAAGGCACAGGGAAGAAAACAGAAGTCACCCACAATTGTTTCTACCCAGATTTTACCATTGTTAATATTTATATTATCACCTTTCTTTCATATTTTTTGCTACCAAAACGGATCCTGAATATAATGTGTCTTTTCTTTTCACTGAACATTTTACATTTTCTCATGATATTAAATGTCTCTGAATAAAGTATTTTAATGACATTCCATCATGGTGATCATCTTTGTATCCAATGCTCTGTTCAAGTATTCAAAAATTTTATCAAGTTTTATATCAATATTATGCTACTCTTGTAAATTCATTGATAAAATGTTAGCATGATGTCTTTATGCTCTGCAACAGTTTCTATAAAATAGGAATTATCTTTTTACAAAACTTAAAAAACTCACCTTGGGCTTCCCTGGTGGGGCAGTGGTTAAGAATCCACCTACCAATGCAGGGGACACGGGTTCGAGCCCTGGTCCGGGAAGATCCCACATGCACAAGAGCAACTAAGCCCATGCGCCACAACTACTGAGCCTGTGCTCTAGAGCCCGCAAGCCACAACTGCTGAAGCCCACGTGCCATAACTACTGAAGCCCATGCGCCACAACTACAGAAGCTCACGCACCACAACTACTGAAGCCCACGCGCCTAGAGCCCATGCTCCACAACAAGAAAAGCCACTGCAATGAGAAGCCCGCACACCACAAGGAAGAGTAGCTCCAGCTCGCCGCAACGAAAAAAAGCCCACGCACAGCAACAAACACCCAATGGAGCCAAAAATAATAAATAAATTAAATAAATAAATTTATTTTTAAAAATTCCTGTAATAAACTATAATGGAAAAGAATATATATATGTACAACTGAATCACTTTGCTGTCCATCAGAAATCAATACAACATTGTAAATCAACTATACTTCAATAATTTTTTTTAAAAAACTCAATATCTGCCTGGAAATTTATCAACAATAATAATACATAAATTTATTAAATATTTACTGTGTTCCAGATAATATGCTAAGTGCTTTAGGTATATAATCTAACTAATCCTTACAACAACAACACAACAAGTAGGTATTATTATTCCCATTTAAGGAAATGGACTATTGGAGAAGTAATTTATCTAATCTGTAGGTGGTGGAACTAGTCTAGCACTCAAGTCTATGTGACTCCAATTCATTTCCTTAACGATTTTGCAATATTCTCTCCCATTGTGAGCCATTTTTCTCTATTGTTCACTAATGTATTATTTATTTTGATATGTTTACACATATTAACTATTTCTCTCACCCACTGCAGATGAAAGAATCTAACTGAAAAACAAGGAAAAGGAATTTAATGCTATTAGATATAAAAGATGTTACCACCATGTGATAAGAGGGATAGGCATAGAAAATCCCAGACTTTTCCAAAAATTGAAAATTTATACATTCTAAAATATTTTCTTCCAAAACAGATTCTTTTTGCAAATATTTTCTCTTTATTATGGTAACCTCATTATGTTGACATCATTATGGTACCTATGATTCCTATTTTTTTTTAATGATTAACAGACTATTTTTTAGTACAGTTTTAGATTAACAGAATAATTGGGCAGATAGTACATAGAGTTCCATACACCCATCCACCTACCCCTCTAGCCCTTCACACAGTTTCTACTATTATTAACATCTTCTTTTAGTGTGGTTACAATGAATGAACCAATATTAATATATTTTTATTAATTAATGTCTATAGTTTACATGAAGGTCCAAATTCGTGTTATACACTGGGTTGTACAGTTTATGGATTTTGACATTTATATAATGACGAGTACACTACTATAATATCATACAGAGCAGTCTCATGCCCTAAAAATCCTCTGTGTTCTGCCTATACATACATCCCTCCTCCTAACCCCTGGCAACCACTGATCTTTTTTTACTGTCTCCATAGTTTTGCCTTTTACAGAATGTCATACAGTTAGAGTCACATAGTATGTAGCCTGGCTTCTCTCATTTAGCAATATATAGTTCAGATTCCTCTATGTCTTTTCATGGATTAATAGCTCATTTCTTTTTTTTTTAACATCTTTATTGGTGTATAGTTGCTTTACAATGCTGTGTTACTTTCTGCTGCATAACAAAGTGAATCAGCTATACGTATACATATATCCCCATATCCCCTCCCTCTTGTGTCTCCCTCTCTCCCTCCTTATCCCATCCCTCTAGGTCGTCACAAACCACCAAGCTGATCTCCTTGTACCATGCAGCTGCTTGCCAATAGCTATCTATCTTACATTTGGTAGTGTATATATGTCCAAGCCACTCTCTCATTTTGTCCTAGCTTCCCCTTCCCGCTCCCCGTGTCCTCGAGTGCATTCTCTACGTCTGCGTCTTTATTACTGTCCTGCGCCTAGGTTCAGCAGAACAATTTTTTTTTTTAGATTCCATATATATGTGTTAGCATATGGTATTTGTTTTTCTCTTACTGACTTACTTCACTCTATATGACAGACTCTAGGTCCATCCACCTCACTACAAATAACTCAATTTCGTTTCTTTTTATGGCTGAGTAATATTCCATTGTATATATGTGCCACATCTTCTTTATCCATTCAACTATTGATGAACACTTAGGTTGCTTCCATGTCCTGGCTATTCTAAATAGTGCTGCAATGAACACTGTGGTACATGACTCTTTTTGAATTATGGTTTTCTCAGGGAATATATCCAGTAGTGGGACTGCTGGGTCATACGGTAGTTATATTTTTAGTTTTTTAAGGAATCTCCATACCGTTCTCCATAGTGACTGTATCAATTTACATTCCCACCAACAGTGCAAGATGGTTTCCTTTTCTTCACACCCTCTCTAGCAGTTATTGTTTGTAGATTTTTTCATGATGGCCATTCTGACTGGTGTGAGGTGATACCTCAATTATAGTTTTGATTTGCATTTCTCTAATGATTAGTGATGTTGATCATCCTATCATGTGTTTGTTGTCAATCTGTATATCTTCTTTGGAGAAATGTCTATTTAGGTCTTCTGCCCATTTTTGGATTGGATTTTTTTTTTTTTTTTTTTTGATATTGAGCTGCATGAGGTGCTTGTAAATTTTGGAGATTAATCCTTTATCAGTTGCTTCATTTGTAAATATTTTCTCCCATTCTGAGGGTTGTCTTTTCATCTTGTTTATGGTTTCCTTTGTTGTGCAAAAGCTTTTCAGTTTCATTAGATCCCATTTGTTTATTTTTGTTTTCATTTCCATTTCTCTAGGAGGTGGGTCAAAGAGGATCTTGCTGTGATTTATGTTATACAGTGTTCTGTCTATGTTTTCCTCTAAGAGTTTTATAGTGTCTGGCCTCATATTTAGGTCTTTAATCCATTTGGGGTTTATTTTTTTGTATGGTGTTATGAAGTGTTCTAATTTCATTCTCTTACATGTACCTGCCCAGTTTTCCCAGCACCATTTATGGAAGAGGCTGTCTTTTCTCCATTGTATATTCCTGCCTCCTTTATCAAAGAAAAGGTGACCATATGTGCGTGGGTTTATGTCTGGGCTTTCTATCCTATTCCATTGATCTATATTTCTGTTTCTGTGCTGTCCACACTGTCTTCATTACTGTAGCTTTGTAGTATAGTCTGAAGTCAGGGAGCCTGGTTCCTCCAGCTCTATTTTTCTATCTCAAGATTGCTTTGGGGCTTCCCTGGTGGTGCAGTGGTTGTGAGTCTGCTTGCCGATGCCAGGGATGTGGGTTTGTGTCCCAGTCTGGGAAGATCCCATGTGCTGCAGAGCAGCTGGGCCCATGAGCCATGGCCGCTAAGCCTGCGTGTCTGGAGCCTGTGCTCTGCAACGGGAGAGGCCACAGCAGTGAGAGGCCCATGTACCGCAAAAAAAAAAAGATTGCTTTGGCTTGCAGGGTCTTTTGTGTTTCCATACAAATTGTGATTTTTTTTTTCCTAGTTCTGTGAAAAATGCCATTGGTAGCTTGATAGGGATTGCATTGAGTCTGTAGATTGTTTTGCGTAGTATAGTCATTTTCACAATGTTGATACTTCCAATCCAAGAACATGGTATATCTCTCCATCTGTTTGTATCATCTTTAATTTTTCATCAGTGTCTTATACTTTACTGCATACAGGTTTTCTGTTTCCTTAGGTAGGTTTATTCCTAGGTATTTTATTCTTTTCATTGCAGTGGTAAATGTGAGTATTTCCTTAATTTCTCTTTCAGATTTTTCATCATTAGTGTATAGGAATGCAAGAGATTTCTGTGCATTAATTTTGTATCCTGCTACTCTACCAAATTCACTGATTAGCTCTAGTAGTTTTCTGGTAGCATCTTTAGGATTCTCTATGTATAGTATCATGTCATCTGCAAACAGTGAAAGCTTTACTTCTTCTTTTCTGATTTGGATTCCTTTTATTTCTTTTTCTTTTCTGACTGCTGTGGCTAAAACTTCCAAAACTATGTTAAATAATAGGGGTGAGGGTGGACAACTTGTCTTGTTCCTGATCTTAGAGGAAATGGTTTCAGTTTTTCACCATTGAGAACCATGTTGGCTGTGGGTTTGTCATATGTGGCCTTTATTATGTTGAGATAATTTCCCTCTATGCCTACTTTCTGGAGGGTTTTTATCATAAACAGGTGCTTAATTTTGTCGAAAGCTTTTTCTACATCTATTGAGATGATCATATGGTTTTCATTCTTCAGTTTGTTAGTATGGTGTATCACATTGATTGACTTGCATATATTGAAAAATCCTTGCATTCCTGGGATAAACTCCACTTGATCATGGTGTATGATCCTTTTAATGTGCTGTTGGATTCTGTTTGCTAGTATTTTGTTGAGTAGTTTTACATCTACGTTCATCAGTGATATTGGCTTGTAGTTTTCTTTTATTGTGACATCTTTGTCTGAGTTTGGTATCAAGGTGATGGTGGCCTTGTAAAATGAGTTTGGGAGTGTTCCTCCTTCTGCTATATTTTGGAAGAGTTCGAGAAGGTAGGTGTTACCTCTTCTCTAAATGTTTGAAAGAATTTGCCTGTGAAGCCATCTGATTCTGGGCTTTTTTTTTGTTGGAAGATTTTTAATCACATTCTCAATTTCAGTGCTGTGATTGGTCTGTTTATATTTTCTATTTCTTCCTGGTTCAGTCTTGGAAGGTTGTGCTTTCCTAAGAATTTGTCTATTTCTCTCACGCTGTCCATTTTATTGGCATATAGTCACTTGTAGTTTTCTCTCATGATCTTTTGTATTTCTGCAGTGTCAGTTGTTACTTCTCCTTTTTCATTTCTAATTCTGTTGATTTGAGTCTTCTCCCTTTTTTTCTTGATGAGTCTGGCTAATGGTTTATCAATTTTGTTTATCTTCTCAAAGAACCATCTTTTAGTTTTATTGATCTTTGCTATTATTTCCTTCATTTGTTTTTCATTTATTTCTGACCTGATCTTTATGATTTCTTTCCTTCTGCTAAGTTTGGGGGGTTTTTTTGTTGTTCTTCTTCTTTCTCTAATTGTTTTAGGTGTAAGGTTAGGTTGTTTATTTGAGATTTTTCTTGTTGTTTGAGGTAGGCTTGTATTGCTATAAACTTCCCTCTTACAACTGCTTTTGCTATATCCCCTAAGTTTTGGGTCATCGTGTTTTCATTGTCATTTGTTTTTAGGTAATTTTTGATTTCTTCAGTGATCTCTTGGTTATTTAGTAGCATATTGTTTAGCCTCCATGTGTTTGTATTTTTTACAGGTTTTTTCCGGTAATTGATATCTAGTCTCATAGTGTTGTGGTCAGAAAAGATACTTGATACAATTTCAATTTTCTTGAATTTACCAAGGCTTGATTTGTGACCCAAGATATGGTCTCACCTGGAGAATGTTCCATGATCACTTGAGAAGAAAGTGTAATCTCTTGTTTTGGATGGAAAGTCCTATAAATATCAATTAAGACCATCTTGTTTAATTTGTCATTTAAAACTTCTGGTTCCTTATTTATTTTCATTTTGGATGATCTGTCCATTGGTGAAAGTGGGGTGTTAAAGTCCCCTACTCTTACTGTATTACTGTAGATTTCCCCTATTATGGCTGTTAGCATTTGCCTTATGTAGTGAGGTGCTCCTATGTTGGGTGCATAAATATTTACAATTGTTATATCTTCTTCTTGGATTGATCCTTTGATCATTATGTAGTGTCCTTCTTTGTCTCTTGTAATAGTCTTTATTTTAGTCTATTTTGTCTGATATGAGAATTGCTACTCCAGCTTTCTTTTGATTTCCATTTGCATGGAATATCTTTTTCCATCCCCTCACTTTCAGTCTGTATGTGTCCCTCGGTCTGAAGTGGGTCTCTTATAGACAGCATATATATGGGTACTGTTTTTGTATCCATTCAGCATTCAGCCAGTCTATGTCTTTTGGTTGTAGCATTTAATCCATTCACATTTAAGGTAATTATCGAAATGTATGTTCCTATTACCATTTTCTTCATTGTTTTGGGTTTGTTTTTGTAGGATTTTCCTTTTCTTGTGTGTCCTGCCTGGAGAAGTTCCTTTAGCATTTGTTGTAAACCTGGTTTGGTGGTGCTGAATTCTCTTAGCATTTGCTTGTCTGTAAATGTTTTAATTTCTCCATTGCATTTGCATGAGATCCTTGCAAGCATAGAGTAATCTTGTTTGTAGGTTTTTCCCTTTCATCACTTTAAATATGTCCTTCCACTCCTTTCTGGTTTGCAGAGTTTCTGCTGAAAGACCAGCTGTTAACCTTATGGGGATTCCCTTGTATGTTATTTGTTGCTTTTCCCTTGCTGCTTTTAATATTTTTTCTTTGTATTTTATTTTTCATAGTTTGATTAATATGCATCTTGGTATGTTTCTCCTTGGGTTTATCCTGTAAGGTACTCTGTGCTTCCTGGACTTGACTATTTCCTTTCCCATGTTAGGGAAGTTTTCAATTATAATCTCTTCAAATATTTTCACAGTCCCTTCCTTTTTCTCTTCTTCTAGGACCCCTATAATTCGAATGTTGTGCCTATAATGTTGTCCCAGAGGTTTCTGAAACTGTCCTCAAGTCTTCTCATTCTTTTTTCTTTATTCTGCCCCCTGGCAGTTATTTCCACCGTTTTATCTTCCAGCTCACTTATCTGTTCTTCTGCCTCAGTTATTCTGCTATTGATTCCTTCTAGAGTATTTTTAATTTCAGTAATTGTGTTGTTCATCACTGTTTGTTTGCTCTTTAATTCTTGTAGATCCTTGTTAAATGTTTATTTTCTTTTCTCCATTCTGCATTCTGTTTCCAAGATTTTGGATCATCTTTACTAACGTTACTCTGAATTCTTTTTCAGGTAGGTTGTCTATTTTGTATTCATTTATTTGGTCTTGTAGGTTTTTACTTTGCTCCTTTGTCTGTAACATATTTTTTTGTCCTTTTTTTTTTGATGGGTGGTGCTGTATTCCTGTCTTATTGGTTGTTTAGCCTGAGACATCCAGCCCTGGAGTTTGCCGGCAGCTGGATAGAGACAGGTCTTGGTGCTGAGGTAAGGACCTCTGGGAGGCCTCACTCTGATTAATATTCCCTGGGGTCTGAGGTTCTCTGTTAGTCCAGCAGTTTGGACTTGGAGCTCCTACCACAGGAGCTCAAGCCCGACCTCCAGCCTGGGAAACAAGATACCGCAAGCTTCGTGGTGTGGTTAAAAAAAAAGAAGAAAGAAAGAAAAATAGGAGCAGTACAATATCAAAGAATAAAACACAAAATAAAATTAGAAATATAAAAAATATATTAGGAAAAATAAAACTATAATTGGAACAACTGCAACAAGGTAAAATAAAACCACAACAGAAAAAAGAAAAAAAAGGGGGGTGTGGGGGAGAACAAGCCAAAAGGAGAGAAAAATAACAAAGTATAAAGAATAAAAGAAAATTAGAAAAATAAATAAAGATTTATTAGGAAAAATAAAAATATAAAAGAATCAACAACAATGAATCAACAAGGTAAAACTGAACCCCAATCTAAAAGAGGAAAACAAAATAAAAAAACCTTGGCTATGGGGACGGAGTTTAGGTGGGGGTGGAACTCAGGCAGGGGAGGGGTTTAGGGTGGGGCGGGACCTAGGCGGGTGTGGGGGTGACGTTTGAGCTTGTGTCGGGGCCTAGACTCAGGACCCACAGAGCCCGAAAATTCCCTGGGGGTGGGGCCAGGGCAGGGCAACGTTCAAGCGTGGGGCGGAGCCTCTACTTAGGACCTGTGCCCAAGGGGAGAGGCAGCACGTGGAAAGGAGGGCCTCTGGAGTGTAGAGTTCCGGAGTTTGGAGATAAGGCCCTGAGGGAGGGTGTGTGGGTGGGGTTTAGGCCCAGGGCGTTGGAGGGGGTCTCCGAGTGTAGAGGTGGGGCCCTGGGTGGGGGTGTAGGGGCGGGGCTTGGGCTCTGCACGTCAGGAGGGAGGCTCCGAGGGCAGAGGATTAGGCCTAGGAGCCCAACAGGCTCCCCGGTGCCTAAGTGGACAGGGAAAACACTGGCCGCGTTCTGTTCGTTCCTTCATGCCCCTCCCCCACCATCTCCTCCAGGGTCTCCCATGCCCACTGGACCCCTAACCATGGGTGGGTCCCACTGGGTATAGGAACTCCTCCCCCCAACCCTCAGGGGTGCCGGTCCTGGAGGTCTGGCCTTTACTTTTGCTCCCCCTTCCCTCCCTCCCACTCCCTCAGAACCCGTGAGGCTGGAGGGGGCCTTTGTGGGCAGAGGATCAGGCCTGGGATCTCAGTAGGTTCCTGGGGGCCCAAGTGGGCAGGGGAAACGTGGCCACGCCCCCTTTTGATCCTCTGCCCTCCCAGTGGTCCTCCAACTCCTCCCTTTGGGGTGGGATCCCTTCCCCTCCCCCAGTGGCCCCTCAGGGGCACCAGTGCCGTCCCACCTCCACTCCTCCTTCCCCTGCACTCCCTCCACACCCCACATCCTACCCTGTTGCTGGGGGTTCCTCCCATCCCCTTAGGTGTCCATGGTCCCCCACCAGTGCCTGGTAGGTGCCCTAGTTGTGCAGAGACACGAATGCCCCGTCCTCCTAGTATGCCATATTGACTCCGCCTGCAAAACGGAATTCTAGGGCTTCCCTGGTGGCGCAGTGGTTGAGAGTCCGCCTGCCGATGCAGGGGACACAGGTTCGTGCCCCGGTCCGGGAAGATACCGCATGCCGCGGAGCAGCTGGGCCCGTGAGCCATGGCCGCTGAGCCTGCGCGTCCGGAGCCTGTGCTCCGCAACGGGAGAGGCCACAACAGTGAGTGGCCCGCGTACCACAAAAAAAAAAAAAAAAAAAAAAACGGAATTCTAAGGGCAATGCTTGTTCTGTAGTACATTAAATTATATAGCAATGATTTTATCACTCACCTTTATATCTTAGAGCCAAGAGATTTGCAGCAGCATGAATTTCTCAGTGTATGGGACATTTAAAACATTAATTATCTACAATTTTTTAAAGCAAAAGTCAAAATACCTATTATGAGAATGGCTGGACTAGTACCTCAACAATCAAGCAATCAGGGATTGAATTATACTAACCAAGAGTCAGTGACTAAAATAATTAAAAGAGAATAAGTATTCATTTAGATCCGTTCTTAGCACAAATCAAGGAAAATATCACTAGCGTTTAGCATTGCTTGTAAAATCCAATTTGGATTTGGATATAATTCATAGAGAAGATGCTTTAGCATGAACAACAGGGAGGCAAGAAAGCCATTTGCTCATTTAGATGAATTAGGAACCTATTAGTTTCTCAATATGATTTGTCTATATCCTTTGCACTGAGATCCTCTATAATAATGAAGTAAGCCTAATAAAAGTCCACCTTTTATATAGGAACAAAGGATATTTTTTTAAGAAAATTGGAACATTTCAATCACCCAACAAGTAAAATACAATTGAAACAAAAACACAGTGGATGACTGCCCACTCACTGAGTCCCAAACTAAAAACAGTCCTGATATGTCCCATATCACCAAAGAGATATGCAGAAAAAGGAGTATACCAATCAGCTGCCTTCTACCACACACCTCAACAATTAATCTATGAAGCTCATTTTTGCTTCATATCTTCAAAAATAAACCCTCTAATGTAGATGATTTTGTCTTAAGGCAATGGAATGTGCTTGGATGGTACTCTTATCCTGTGTCCAATATTTCACCAACTTTCACGTAAACCTCTACAAAAGATGTTAACTATTTCTTATTCACTAAACTACTGATTTTACTTAAAAGCAGAAGCATTGCAGCATAGATAAAGGAAAAGCAGTTTACCAAGCTGTGTAAATACATTCTGGCTATCTGCTCACTATGCATCATGCCAAAAAAGGCTGGACAGATTTTTACCAATTAGGGAAGTAGGTTGGGTTGACCTGACTTAGTTTACTGGTGGTGGCAAATATTTTGGTTTGGCATGCGCAACATCTATTCCAATACCCTTGTGTTATCCTTCTGATACTGCATTAGCCAAAAAGCTTTTATTTTCCCCAAGTTCCCTAGAGGCTACAGGTTCTGGATATGATTTAAGTTCTGCCAATGGCATGCACTTAAGACTTGAATTCAGAACCAGGTTAATTGTGAGAGAGGCAAGGCATGCGGCATCATTTGTGCCAATGCAGATAGAGCAGAAGTGGTATGGCCCCAGAGTTGGTACTATTTTATCAGAAGCAGCTTTCTGGCCATGGCAGCAGCTCCTTTAGCAAACCAATTGGTCAGCAAGGCTTTGGGAATTTATCCTAGTGTTTGCCTACTCAGCTCAGAGTCTTCTCTCCAGTCTTCTAACAATTCTGGGGCCTGTTTAATAATCTGTAATAATCCCTTTCTGCTTAAAGCAGATGCATCAGAGTCTGTTCTCTATAACTGAATCCTAATAGGATATTAGGATTTTTTCACTGACCCGGTGAGGCGGGGGGGGCGAGCCCCGAGGGGCTCTCCGGGGACAGTGCCAGGTGGGGAGTTTGACTGGGGCGGTACACCTGTCAAACGGTAACGCAGGTGTCCTAAGGCGAGCTCAGGGAGGACAGAAACCTCCCGTGGAGCACAAGGGCAAAAGCTCGCTTGATCTTGATTTTCAGTACGAATACAGACCATGAAAGCGGGGCCTCACGATCCTTCTGACCTTTGGGGTTTTAAGCAGGAGGTGTCAGAAAAGTTACCACGGGATAACTGGCTTGTGGCGGCCAAGCGTTCATAGCGACGTCGCTTTTTGATCCTTCGATGTCGGCTCTGCCTACATCGGAGAGGAGAGGCATATTCCCTCTGGAACAATTGAGACTGATGCTCGAAATGGAGATTGTTTATGTCCTCAAAGAGATGAACCATAATCCTCCTGATTGCAGAAAATGAGGCACAGGATGCTGACTCCTCTGACTGTCAAACAGGAGACATGGTCTCTCACAGGCTACTGAAATTCAAGTCCAGCATTTGGTTGGGGTATTTGGTTCCAACAAGGAGGAACATGCCATACCTAATAAAACATTGTGAACACAGAAAACAAACAGTGATGCAAAAATAAGCCACAAATCAGCTATGTTAAGGAATCTAACAATAGTTTATTGTCCATCATTTACCACCTAATTAAGCATCCATGCTATTCCTGGAACCAATTACTAATCTCTAGAGATTAAGAAATCCTTATTATCAAAACAACATGAAGAATTTGGACATTTAGGGGACTTCCCTGGTGGCTCAGTGGTTAAGAATCCGTCTGCCAATGCAGGGGACATGGGTTCCATCCCTGGTCCAGGAAGATCCCACATGCCGTGGAGCAACTAAGCCTGTGTGCCACAACTACTGAGCTTGCGTGTCTGGAGCCTGTGTTCTGCAACAAGAGAAGCCACCGCAATGAGAAGCCCGCGCACCGCAACGAAGACCCAACGCAGCCAAAAATAAAATAAATTTTTAAAAAAGAATTTGGACATTTAAAATAAGATCAATGCTTACAGCAGGGCTTTTCAGTAGGTCTAGTAAAGGGAAATTTTCTAGAAGCCCCTGATTTCTTTCAACTTCCCATTTGCTTTTATATCTCTGCTATTCCCTGTGAGCCTCTGTTATACCATGACCAGTTATAAAGCCCAGAGAAAACAATTTGAATTGAGGTTGTTGATTTGTGATTCAGCTGCTTCTCTCACGGGCAACTCTACCTCATACAGCAGCAGGAAATCATTCATATATACCCTGGACCTGAATTGACAGGTATGACTGATAAGAAAGCAATTCTATATTATCATAATGATAGGAAACTATTTCAATTCCAACTTTAAAAACTCTTGTTTCTAACAAATGTCATTTAACTATAGTTAATGAGTCTTTCAAGAATATCAGGTGATAATAGAGCTAATATATAATAAGAAGGAAATATCCTATGATAAGACCAAAGGACTTGATTTACCTCAAAAGTATTGGTAAATTATTTAAATGTGAAAAAATCAGAGAGAAGAAAAGTTAGTTCAAGTGATAGCGGTTGAAACAGTAACATATGGATCAATGTCTAGCCAGAATTCTATCTCAATGGAAACAAGGTTTTCAGTGATGTGAATCATCCACACGATATTAAGTACTAAGTCCAAAGAAGCTCAGTTTGTTTTATTTATTCATGCAAAGAACAAATAAATTCACAATTAACTGTTTGCTTGAAACTTATTTAAAAGTTTTGAAGCATGAATGAGGTTTTTAAAGTTTTTAATGTACCTATTTAATTTTATGCTTGGTATGAAGCCATCTATAACTTTCACAGGATATTAACCATAATTACCTCTGCAGCATTTCAGTGCTCAGTCATTTCTTTGCCTCTCAGGTCTAGAGGACCATTGGTTGGTTTTGTAGAATTAGTCATTCACTCTGAATACTCTCTGAAACCGCATGATATAATCCCCAAGAGTCAGAGGAGAAGCTATCTGGCTATCAAAGACACTTTAGCTGTCAAGGGGCTATGCTTCTTTGGATCACAGACGAGCTCAAAAATCAGACCGTGGACAAGTCAGAATGGATACAACAAAAATATAACAAATACTTGATTTGCTATTCAGGTTCACATAAGAGGAAGATAGACTCAAGGTAGCAACTAAAGCAGGCAATGCCACATAATGGACAGCCAAGATAAAATTTTAAGTTGCCTAGTGAATTCTGCCATATAGGACAAGGAGATAGTGGGAGTTTTTATCAGTGAAATAAGCATGAGATTACCTGGAGGAATCTTTCTGGAAGCTAATGAATTTATATTTAAAGACTAAGCCAAGGTTATTAACAATGTTTATCAAGAAAATCAAAAAGGATAGCCACAGACATACTCCTTGGAATTTCAGAATAATCACTCTTGAAAATGCCACCTGTCTCTATTGCAGTCAGTATACCTTCCCACTTCAGAATTTCCTTGGATCTCATTTCAATAAAAATTCAATAAACATATCTAAATTACACATGAATATGTAATCCCCTGGAAGGAACATGGTTGATTTAATTTTTTAAATCACCACAGTTACAAATAGTTTTACTTTCAGTTTAATATTGAGGGAAGCCTCACAGATATTCCCTACTCATCAACTCATAAGTTAATATGTTGAAATTGACCACTCATGTATAGAAAAGAATTGAGTAGGGAATATGTTCAGGGAATTTATAATCATCTGTATAAACTCACCCCTTTGGCATATAAATTGAGTTTTAGTCCAGAAATAAGCCTTCTGAAGCAATATAACTTACCAATTCATTTCTCAGAACTGAAGTATCTTTGAGTCTTAAAAATGGTTAATGATACGATTCCATGCTCCATGAAACCTCAAATGCTAATGACATTTTCAAACAATAAGTGGCATGCAGAGCATTTGATAACAAGCTGCTACTTTTTTTTTTAATTTGTTTCATCCTATTAAAAACAAGCTTGAAGAACACAGCAATCACCCCTTAATAGTTTACTGAAACATAAACAATAATGACTCCAGAAGCAAAATACCCACAGCCCAAGTCAAAACAACTAAACCATGAAATCACTTGAACTAGAAGAAGCTTTGAAGGATTTCTAAGGCAAGTCCTTATTCTCCAAAAAAATGGTCAGGACCTTTCTTTCCTTAATCTTTTTTTTTTTTTTTCAGTCAAACTAGCAAGTGATTATTATGCCAGTGACTATAAAAAAAATCCAGACTTATTACTAATTATAATTTTTAACCTAAAAAACCATTAAAATCCTTCAGCATATGGTTTCTAACCTAAAAATCTGTCACTTAGACATTTAAGTCTACTTCTTAGCCTGACCTCTGCATAGCTGCACCCTTACTCAGGCTGACGAGAGCAGTTAACTGGATCTATAACCTTGTTCCCCAAGTGTTGATCCCCTCTACATCTTTCTTCAGTTGAGTGACTCAGAACATTGCTCTGGTAAAGTATTAACAGGATCAATTTTACAGAGAGCTCAGGACTTAAACTCAAAACTAGGTTCAAATCCTGCCACTAACCAAATATATGTCCTAGAGCAAGTTATTTAATTGCTTTAGACCTGTTTCTTCATCTTTAAAATGGGGCTAATCTTTACCTACCTTGCGGGGTTGCTGAGAATTAGGTGAGGTGATCCATTTCCTGCAGCTGGACACACAGTAGGCACTCAACACACATTTGTTGAAATTCCTCATCAATGATAACTTTTTTAGTGCTTGATATATACGAGGCTCCATGATAAGTGCTGGGGATACAACTATGAGAGAGACGTTAACAATCCCACCCCCAAGAAGCTGACATTAAGGTGGGGAACATAGAATAAAAACAACCTAATAAAATAATCACAGATAATGATGTGTTGTGATGGAAACAAACAAGGGCTGAGATCAAGAATACGGAGAATAAGGGGAGGGAGAAGGTCAAAAAAGCCTTTTCCAAAGAAGTGGCATTTAAACAAACAACAGAAAGATGACAAGGACATAGCCATGAATAGGAGGAAGGGTGTTCAAGGCAGAGAAAATAGCAAGTGAAAAAGATCTGAGAAAGGTAAGAGCTTGGAAGTCAAAAGAAAGTTTAATGTAACCAGAGCACAGAACTAGGGGGAGTATGGCAATGGGGTGGGCAGGGCTTAGGGGGCCACTGTATGGAGCTTGAAAGGGAGTGATGTGATCCCATTAACATGTCATTTGCCGGTGTCCCAGCCAGGGGTCACATGCTAGTTCAGGTCAGCCTCCCAAGTACAGAAGCAAGGATTCCCCCACGCATCACCAGGTGTCCAAGAGACCATCTCTCTTTTCTAAAGCTTATGTGTCCTTTTTAAAAAAAGAGCCTGGGGGGACTTCCCTGGCAGTCCAGTGGTTAAGACTCCACGCTTCCACTGAAGGGGGCATGGGTTCGATCCCTGGTTGGAGAACTAATATCCAGCATGCCACGTGGTATGGCATGAAATGAAATGAAAAAAATAAAATAAATACAATGCCTGGGAATAGGGCAGCCACAAGAATAAGCCAGAGGTTCTAGCAGATAGGGTGACATTCCTGCTATACAACAACAGGCAAGACTGCTGACAAACAATATCCTCACCGAACACTGATGACAGAAACAAATAGGGGATGGGAAGAGCTGTTCTATGAAGGCTGGTGCTCTCTGGTCAACGACTCAAGCTTCCTCACAGGTCTTGGGTGTTCAAACACCACCCCTCACTATGGGCCTTACTCCCTCTGTGCCATGATGAAAGATCAGGGATCTTTTGAAGACTTTTGTTCCTGTTGGTCTAAACACTCCATCTAACCATGATGTGCCTGCAGGAAAACAAGGTACCAATCTCCTCTGTTTGGGCCTTTAAAGACATTTCTCTCTCTGTGCCCTTCCTACACACACACACAGTTTAGCCTTCACAGCCTTTAGTCTACACCTAAGAGATTTCTTCATTTTGCCTCCTTCCTCTTATTTCTTTCACAGTAGACTCTGTGGGCCCTTTAGTAGAAGCTGACTCATCCAAAAAGTAGTGTCCCTTCCCTCAGAGACAGAAAAGAGCTTAATATCAAACACTTCCAGAGAAGAAAAAATGAGGCGCTGACACTTTCATTTTAAAGGATGCTGAACACTCATGCCCTGCAGTAAATGTTTTCAGGGTACCCTTGTTACCGGGCAGCGCAGAGCCTGTTGCAGCAGCCACAGGAGAAATGACATGTGGATGAAATAGGTGACAGTGAAACTGGAAAGAAGTGGATGTATTCAGGAGGCATTTTAGGAAATACAACAAAAAGGACTTGCTGCTGAATTAGACACAGTAGGTAAAAGAGCAGTGAGGTGAATTATGAGCCACTCCCTGTCACAGAAATTGAAGAAAGTAAGACTTCTGAGAAAAATCTAATGTTTCATGCTAGACATGTTAAGGTTTTGACACACCAAGTGGAGATGTCAAGGAAGCAGTTGAATATCTGCATACAGAGCTCAGAAGAGAGGCCCAAACTGGTGATACAGATTTTGGGGTTGAAAATATAAAGATGTTTAAAGATACAGGATCAGATGAGTCTCCTAAGAAGAGGGTAGAATAGGGGATAGGAACCCAGGCCTGAGGCCTGAGGAGCACCATGGATGGAGGTTAGGTAGAGAAGAAAGAGCAAGGAATGGAAGGTGTGAAGAGGGAAGGACATTGCAGGAAGATGGCTACAATGTTCCCATTATCCTGTTATCCTAAATTTTCCCATGGTTTTGACTCCATTCCTTAAGTTTGTAAGATTTTATTTCTTCATTTTCTCCAGCGCCATTGCAAAAGACGAAGTTTTCCTCTTATTTTATGGGGAAGAAAATCTTTGGTTTATCTCATTTTTATATTTCTGTTTACTTTTCTGTTAAAATAAGATGAAATTCTGATATGTGTTACAACATGGTTGAATCTTGAAAGCATTTTCCTGAGATAACCCAGACATAAAAGGATAAATATTGTATAACTCCATTTATATGAGATACCTAGAGCAGGCAAATTCATAGAGACAGAAAGTAGAAGTTTCCAGGGGCTGGGCAGAGAGAGGAATGGGGACTTGTTGTTTAATGGATATAGAGCTTCTGCTTGGATGATGAAAAAGTTCTGGAAATAGGGCTTCTCTGGTGGCGCAGTAGTTGAGAGTCCGCCTGACGATGCAGGGGACACGGGTTCGTGCCCCGGTCTGGGAGGATCCCACATGCCGCGGAGCGGCTGGGCCCGTGAGACATGGCCGCTGAGCCTGCGCGTCCGGAACCTGTGCTCCGCAATGGGAGAGGCCACAACGGGAGAGGCCACAACAGTGAGTGGCCCGCGTACCGTAAAAAAAAAAAAAAAAAAAAAAAAAAAATTCTGGAAATAGAGGTAATGATTGCACAACATTGTGAATGTACCTAATGCCACAAAACTGTACACTTAAAAATGGTTAAAATAGTAAATTTTGTTATATATATATATATATATATATACACTATAAATATATATAAGTATTGTATATTATATATATGCAATATAAATAAAAATTTTTAAATAAACGAATCAAATTATTTTTACAAGAACTTATCTGAACAAGGGGGTAGAAATTCTAACTTCTAGAGAAAACACTTTTTCAAAGCTAAATTAATTCATTGGATGTATAACTTTTTTAATCATAAATATTATTTCTCACTTATTTTTAGATGACACATAAGATAAGGAAGCATGAATTACGTTCTGCATTCTACCCTCTGCATAAAGGGACCTCAATAAGAGAAAAATCTATACAAGGAGAATTCAAGCAGCATTTTTACAAGATTAGCTTTTCCATAATCAAACCCACAGCATCCATTGAACTTACTCTAATTGAGAGAGGTCAGTCTTCTTACCACACATGTCAATTCCATTCTCCTAAAAGCGAAAATGTTTAGAAACCATTGTTTCAGAGGATCTTTATCTACAAAACTAGAAGAGGAAAAAAACCTAATAAGGGTAAGATAAATAGCCAGTATTTACTTGTATCAACAGTAAGCATCAAACACTGCATGTAAACTGAGGCAAAACCATCACATGGGTTAACCAATAGTGTGCCACTTGGGGAGTCTATTTCTCTAAGATAACAAATTCTTCTAGCATACCAAGTAACGTTTAGAAAATTGCCCACTTAACAAAATGCCTATTGTCATTTACGGCTTTTTCGCATACTACATCACATGCATTTGAGCACTTATCTGATTGCATTAGAGATCTCTTTTATACCTCTGTTTACCTTGATAGATCCTGAGTGCTCGAGTTTATCTATTGTTCCACCCTAGACTAGGCCAGCACCTTCAGAGAGCTCACAGTAAAGGTCCCTGATTCATTTCCATTTAGAACCATTTGGAGGAGGTGTCAAAATGCAGATTCCTGGGCCCCACCACCAGTACATGGAATTAGCACATTTGTAAGGATTTCTAACAGCTCTGATAGGGCCTTCAAACTATCAAGGAGATAATGAACCCAAAAGGCATAACTACCGAAGAGCTAGGGGCTGATATGTCTTTTACTTACACTATTGTTTGGAAATTACTGCCATAAAAATTGGTTGAATAAAGGAGAAAGTGTCACCCTGGGTAAACCTCCATCTTATAACAGGAACAGCTTCTGACTGTTTTGTCTTAAGAGTATTGTAGCAGTGCCTATCTCGTGTATTTTTACTGAATCAAAGCAAATAATTTGGGGATTTTAAAACTAAGAGACCATGAGGTTATACCTTGTTACAAAATATGTTGAGAAAAAGATATACCAAGGTATGATAAAAACACAAAGTCCTGGACAATCACATGTGTTATTCCCATTATTTATTTAGACAAAACTAAAAAGTCTGACATTTAAAACCCCAAATTTTTATTGTTTTCACGATAAAAACATTCATCACTTTTTTTTCCATGAAAACGATTTTTTATTTGAGTTCTATTTTAAATATAAGAAATATAAAGTTATGATAGCTTTACAAATAATTTACTTTTTGATCAATACATGAAGATGTATACATTATAAGTAGAAATACAGTAAATATTACATTTTTAAACAATGTATCAAAATATAATTTGTAATTTCACATATTAATAAATTTCCAAATTCAATCTCAAAAATACATTTTAAACTATAAGCTATGATTTTTATAAAAGAGAAAAAAACTTTTCTTTATGAAAAAGTAGAATATTTTACCTGTATATAGTCAATGCTATATGCATGGCACAAACAGTTCAAAATACAAAACGTTTACTTAAAACTATCTTTCAGAAATTTTTTTTTTAATTTTTCTTCCTATAGCTTGAAAATATCTATGGCTATACATAAGTCTCATAGAGATGTAATGTCTCCGATGAAATAAAGATGTCATACTCAACTTTTGTTCGCCCTCCTAGCAGATAATAACCGTGAATCATTTCTTAGAACTGGGTTTTCAGGTAATAGGTAGGGACAGGCTGTGCCAGTGGTACACTTCTCAATCTTAGAAATATTTTATAACCATGATACATTACTCTGATATCTCTTTCAGTCTGTGTCAAGAAGATAATAAATGTGCATTTTACACAGAGCACTAATACATGGGACTGTGAGTTGAATAGCATCTCCTATCTCTCTCTATTCACTCACAGCTTGAGTAAAACACTCAACTGTCTTTTTAACCTATTACTTCCTCCGGAGTAATGGTACACTATTGGTATCCATATGTTTTAGACGTATCACAGAGTGAAATGGTAATTATATGGTCACTCTTTTACATCTCTGGCAGATAACTGTACTCTATTTAGAAAAATCATTACTTTGAAAAAAACACCATTTGCAGGGGAAATTCATTTTGCTACTATGCTAGGAAGGCAATGATAACTGAAGGAACCAGGAAGGCGCTCTCTAGACTTGATGGAGGTCTAGCAACATGGACCCAAATAAAGTGCGCTTCACTTGGAAAATGTCTGTTTGTTAAAGTTATGGGGGGAAATACTGCAAATTAAACATCATGTGGAAAAATTATCTCTATTTAGCTAATTATCTGTCACATTATACTATTGGCTATAGCAGCCCCAAGCAGAGGTTAACTGATTACAGCTTTTATAGTTGAATTCTTTCTTTAAATTATTTATTTATTTTTGGCTGTGTTGGGTCTTCGTTGCTGCGTGCGGGCTTTCTCTAGTTGCGGCGAGTGGGGGCTACTCTTTGTTGCGGTATGTGGGCTTCCCATTGCAGTGGTTTCTCTTGTGGAGCACAGGCTCTAGTCATGCAGGCTCAGTAGTTGTGGCGCACAGGCTTGGTTGCTCCACAGCATGTGGGATCTTCCTGGACCAGGGCTCGAACCCGTGTCCCCTGCATTGGCAGGTGGATTCTTAACCACTGCACCACCAGGGAAGCCCTATTAGTTGAATTCTTAAAGAGTTTCATATCATATAATTATATAATTGTATTTTTGAAACATCACAGAAACCCAAAATGTACCCATTTGTAGTCATCAGAATGTGTAGACCTGCTGGGAGCCAAGCTGTGCTCAAGACTCCATTGAACCCAACGTTCACTCATCCTTTGCATTCTTTGCACAAAGAAAACAGAGTGTGCTCTTAGTGGCCACTGAAAGATGCTGTTTTGCATGAAAGGAAATCAAGAATAAAATAATCAAAACCTTAAAAAGAATGAAACAATCATCCTCCACTTGGAGAAAAAAAAGTTCTTAGAGAACAAGAGAAAACAACAGAGGCCTTCTGAAAATGTTTAGTGTTGCCAATAAAATGGCAACAAAGTTAAAAAAAAAAAGACTTCGTCTCATTGTAGCAGTAGAAGGGTAGCTCGCACTTGTAGACTGTGACATCCAAAAAGAAACCCTGTTCCTTTTGTGCACTGAGAGTTTTACCAAAAGGCACAAAGTTCACAAAGAGGTATATTTTCAGGTAAGAGAACAAAATGAAGAAACTTACTTTGTTATCAGTTTATCAGTAGAGGTAACAGAGAAAGACATTTCAAGAAAAAAAAACTGTTAGTAGTAAAACACCTGTGCCCAGCTGACACCCTTTATGCTCATTGGATGCTAACAAGCAAGTTACAGTTGCAGCTGTACATGGCCGTCAGTACCTTACACATCAAAACTCTAGAAAGATCACTTTGTGAATATGAGATTCCACAAATCACAGGGAATTTGCACCAAGTGTCAGTGTTCATCCATATCCAGAAGGAAAGGAGGATCAGACAGCCATCAGTAATAAACAATGACTCATCATTTCAAATCTAACATCTAGTGCCAAAAATTTTATTTTTTGCTTCAACCGAAATATTTCTGTAGGCCTCTTAAGTCATCCAATAACTTTCCTATCCTATGAGAAGTGATATTAAGAATTAGTATGGGGGCTTCCCTGGTGGCGCAGTGGTTGACAGTCCGCCTGCCGATGCAGGGGACACGGGTTCGTGCCCCGATCCGGGAGGATCCCACATGCCGCGGAGCGGCTGGGCCCGTGAGCCATGGCCACTGAGCCTGCGCGTCCGGAGCCTGTGCTCCGCAACGGGAGAGGCCACAACAGTGAGAGGACCGCGTACCGCAAAAAAAAAAAAAAGAATTAGTATGTATTTGGGGACCTCTGAAAGAAATTCACTAAACAAGTAGCAACAAATTACTACAGCCTGGGCTGAATGCTATTTCCAAATGATGGGCAAGGGCAATAAGACAATCCACATTCCATAGACTGCTTTTGTTACATGTTAATGACTGCAACAGTTTCTGTGCAGGTTTCAGATTAATGAGACAAAGAATACCAAGATTCATAGAATTAAATTTATGTGAAAAAGAGAGCGGAACGCAGCAAAAGTGAAGTTGCACCAGAAAACAAGAGTTATCTAAGCATCAACCCAGCATGAAAAGGGAATTACTTCTGATTTCCTAGAATACACCCCTCGCAGGTTATTATTTCTGATTACCACGGCAGCGTGCAGCATTTTCCATCTAACATTTTAGAAGAACACTTGGTCACACCATGCTCTGCCTTATTAAATGATCTATGTTGAAACCATTCATTTCCATTTCTCTTACATCTGTAAAATGTCAAGTTAAGAGTGATAAAACAGTCATTTACCCTCAATTTTCTCAATAATGTAAGGTTTCAGAGAGAGTGCATTAGAACTCTAAAATAATAAGCTAATATATTTTCTCAATTTTCCCTTCCTCCTGCATTTTCACTAGGGGGAAATCTACTGCTTATAGTATCTCCTTTTAAGTTCAGGAGGCTTAAAAGTGTTGCTCTTCCAAAAAAAAAAAAAAGTGTTGCTCTTTAACCCTCAAAAATGTTCCCAAACATAGTTATTTTCTGAGTAAACATCTTTCAAAAGAAAAGTTCTACAAAGACTATAAAAACTTTCCCTGGAATGCTTCTAAAGGGTAACATAACAGTAGGTATGGATGGAAAAGAAATAGTGTTGTAAGAACTGCTAAAAAAAGAAAAATCAAATATAAGTGGTTTCTACTGTATCTGCCTCTTTTTCACCTTCTTCTACATGTGCAGATACATACACAACACAATAGATTTCAACAAGTTTAAGAAGCAAGGAAGCAATTACAAAGAAGCAAAAAATAAAAGTCAATCAATCCTTGTTTTACAAAGAGAGTAAGTAAGCCATAGACATCAACAGGCTATAGGAATCTTCCTCTCCTTATTCAGTGGATTTAAAAAAAAAATGTTTCTAGACCTCTAGTAGGCATAATGCGTATTTCATGTCCTGAACATATCCTGTTCAAGCTAGTATAACAAAATGAAGATGCTATGAGGCAAATTATACTCCAATCCTCGTTTTCACTGCATTAAGATTTTGCAAAAGAACTACAAAGAGATTGCAATCAACTACTTATACGTGGAAAACAAAATATGGCTGTCAATGGGGACCAAAATAACCTATCTAGAAATACTCTCTAAAACTAACTTTAAAAAGCTTTTAAATGAGTATTAAATTTGATCACGTTTTAGGAAATTTATCTTAAGCATACTACATATGCAACTGCATTAAAAAGTGCCCAGAAATCAAAATTATATTTCAAAAGAATGTATTCATACGCATAAAACAAGCCAGAGTCCATAACAGTGTCTAAAAGCAGATTTTAACTTTTTTTTTTTCATTCCTCCAGAGACGATCATTCACATCATAATCATCCTCATTTGGCATCACCAATGACTCCCCAAACATCAAAGACAAACTCATCTGGGAACGCAAAGTCTCCAAGGGTTTCATCAAGTGCCACAGCAAATTCATCCGGATTACCTTTGTCCTTTCCAGCTTCAAACATTGTAGTAGCTATCAAAAATAATTTTTAAAGATTAATTAGCATCAGAAGACTGAGAAAAATGACACCAAGGCAAAATACTTTCTAAAAGTAACATGCATAAGTCTATTCCCATAGATATTCTAGAAGGAAATGCATGTCTAGGTGCACCAAAATCCATGGGCAATAAGGTTCATAGGCAGTATTATTCACAACAGCCCCAACCCAGGAAGACCCCAGGTATCTATCAGTAGGAAACTAAATAAACATAGTATAATCATACAATGAACTTATACACAGCAATGAAAGTGAAAAAACCACAGCTAATATACCAGAACATTCTCAAATCTCCCAAATGTGACATTAAGCAAAAGAAGCCGGACACAAAGGAATCATACTATATTATTCCATTTACATAAAGATAAAAAAACTGGCAAAACAAATTTATGGCTAAGTTGGGAAAGTGGTTACTTTTGGAGAGGAGGGAACAGGCAATAATTGGGAGAAAGCATAAAGAGGGCTTTTGAGTACTGGCAGAGTTTTATTTCTTGACATGAGTGGCGGTTAAATAAGTGTTCACATTGTGAGAATTTTGTGTTGTATACTTATAACTTGTTCATTTTTCTGTATGCATGTGTATTTAGCATTAAAGAGTTTAAATAATAAAAGTCATTCATTCATTCAAAAAAATTTTTAATAAAAGGAACATGCATAGATACATACTTCTAGTACAAATTAAAATAAGTTACTCTCTATCATTACACATCAAGGTAGCAAAGATGTTTTAAACAATCTGTCTTTGACACCCTGGTTTGCATCTTCTACCCCTGTCTTCTCCTCCATCTTGGAGCTCATCAGGTGGGAGCCTCTGGTGTCCCTATGGGTGGAGCAAGGGCTCCTGTGGCTAAGTCTGACGGGAGACCCAGAGTACATCTGCTCCCCACCCCCCATAGTCACTAGCTTTCTCCGTCCCCTCTTCCACTCCTCACCCCCAACTATAAAAAAGACAAAGGATAACAGTTTGCAACGGGGCAATCAAGCTAGGGAGAAGGGGAGGAAATCTGTCTCCTCGTGGAATCAAGGAAACTTTTTTTGAGCCCTTTCCAGTTTGGGATAGAAAGCAAAGATGGTGCCCTTGTTCTGTTTTTCTAATAAGTTGCCTGGATCCCATATTTTATGTCTGGGGAACCAGCATCTTCAGGAGTACACATTCCCCTGGGACTTGTCCCTCCTGGCTGGGAGCCCATAAGGCTCAGCTGGTTTTTTTCTCAGCCCCCTATAAGCACTAGCTACCAGGAAGAGACAGTGTGGATGTGATTTGGGACTTGGGTGAAAAAAACCCAGGTAAAACGGAAACACCAAAGCCCAGCCTCTTTTTCCCTCCCAAGTTAAGGTTAAACAAATCAAAGGTTGTATGACTTCTCTGAATGAGCCAAGAGGTCTGGTCTTTCCAGCTAAAATCCACTAGGGCTCTGGAGAGCATTTAAGAACTGTTCCTCACCTGGAACAGCTTAGTACTAACACAGGTAGGCTAAGGGGAAGGCAGGAGATGTGGCCAATAGAAGGGCACCACAATCAGAGCAGAAGTGGGATGTGGATGGGGTGACCTGGGGCAGGAGTCAAAGCCCTAGTTAAGGTGAGGAGAGCTTCCACATAGCTGGACAGGTTGGTGTAGGGTGGAGAGTCCAGGCGTGGTAAGGAGGGCATGGGGTGGGGGAGAAGAGGACAGCAGGCACACTGATGAGAGATTGGTTACATACAAGGGCATGCATCACATACATGTATATCCACCGAATAATGGGAACCACGTTTGTCACTGTCAGAGAAAGATAAATTGGAAAAGGGAGAAAACTAGAATGATTGCTGCTAAATTAGAATTGTAGAGATCAGTGAAATATTTTTTTTTTCAAAAGAGAGATTAAAAACTATAGAGGTAAAGACATGAACACAGGGCTTCCGTGGTGGCACAGTGGTTAAGAATCCACCTGCCAATGCAGGGGACACAGGTTCAAGCCCTGGTCCAGGAAGATCCCACATGCTGCGGAGCAACTGAGCCCGTGCACCACAACTACTAAGCCTGCGTACTGAGCTGCAACTACTGAAGCCCACGAGCCTAGAGCCCGTGCTCCACAACAAGAGAAGCCACCACAATGAGAAGCCTGCACACCACAATGAGGAGTAGCCCCCACTCGTCACAACTAGAGAAAGCCCGCATGCAGCAACAAAGACCCAACGCAGCCAAAAATAAATAATAAAATAATAAAATAAAATAAAATAAAGACATGAATACACACATTCCTCAATCCACTGTGGGGACCTGGGAGCAGTGACACCCCAATAGCAATGAGCACACAAAACACCCAGATCTTGTTTCCCAAATATCATTTTCCACTAAAAAGAATCAGAGTTCCTCAGAGAAATGGCTGATTCCAGGGCTGGAGGAGGAAAAGTACAATATGAACTAAGAATAACTTCTGCCAGAAAGTAAGAAAGTCTCAAAAAAAAAAGGTAGGAACATGTGAAAAGACATAGAAGTCAGAGTGGAATAATGCCCACTGACCAAATGAGGGACAATTTGAGCATCAGAATAAGTAGTGATGGTCATAGATTATAATCCTATTGAACAAAACAGCAAACCATGAATCCATAATGAAATGATTGGTTGACTGACAAATAGATGGATGAAAGGTTGGTTGGTGGATTCATGAGGAACAGGATATTTACATAGCTTCAAAATATCTCCTCACCAAATACTTATTATGAAGAGAATAACTTGACAGTGGAGAAGCTTAGTAAATATCACCTAAACAAGTCATCAACATAAACAATATCATAAACAGAACAAATCAAAATCCCATGCCTCCAGATAAGATGTAATGAAAAGAACACAGCACCACATTTGTGATATCTCTGCCAGAGGTGTAACCTGAATGTTATTATGGAAAAATAATCCAAAAATGAGGAACATTCTGCAAAATAACTGGTTTGTTCCCTCCAAAAGTGTCAAGGTCATGAAAATCAGGAGTGGAAAATGCTCCAAACTGACACAAGTAAAAGTAACACATGATTTTGAACACGCTCTTTTGCTGCAATGGATATTAAGGCACTTGGTGAAACAAAAAACAGGATATGATTAGATGTTAGTAATGTATCAATGTTGATTTCATGATTTGGACAGTTATATCAGGGTTACACAAGAGAATACCTTTGTTTATAGGGAATACGCACTAAAGTATTTGGGGGCAATTGTATATCATTAATTTATTCTCAAATGGTTCAAGAGAAAAAAATTTTGTACTGTATAACTTTTCTCTAAGTTAGAGATTGCCTAAAAAATATATTTTAAGCAGTAAAAAGTGAGGAAAATTGAATCTCCTCATTATCATCTCCCTGTCTCTCACGTTGCCCCAGGCTTCAGCCATGACCCAAAAGCTCCTCAATTTACCATTAACCTAGAAGCAAACTTCAAAAGGGAGGAAGGTCCAGCTGCAGCTGGACCTTCTTCTCCAGCCCAAGGGCCTGTCAAGTTTACTAAAACTTTTATATATATATATGTATATATATATATATATATATATATATATATATATATATTTTAGTGATATGCCAAGGCTGGCCAGGATATAGTGAAGCAAACACTCAAATATACTGGTATCGACTTTGTAAATTTGGCTTTTGAAAAACAATTTGGCAACAAGTACCAATCTTGAAAAATGTTCACATCCTTTGATCTACTAATATTTCCACTTCTGTGAATCTATACATTTTTTCTCCCAGCTTTATTAAGATAAAATTGATATATATCACTGCATAGGTTTAAGGTACACAGCATAATGATTTGGCTTATATATATATCATGAAATGATTACCACAATAAGTTTAGTGAACAACCAGCCCCTCACATAGACACCAAAAAATATTTTTTTTCCTTGTAATGAGCTCTTCAAATTTACTCTCTTAACTTTCATATACACCATACAGCAGTGTTAGCTAGAGTCATCATGTGTACATTACATCCCTAGTACTTATTTATCTTATAACTGAAAGTTTGTATCTTTTGACCACCCTAATCCAATTCCCCTCCCTCTCACCCCCTACTTCTGGTAACCACAAATCTGATCTTTTTCTATGAGTTTGGTTTTTTGGTGTTCTGTTCTTAGATTCCACATGTAAGTGAGATCATACTGTATTTGTCTTTCTCAGACTTATTTCACTTAGCATAATGCCCTCAAGTCTCATCCATGTTGTCACAAATGGCAGGATTTCCTTTTTATGGCTGAATAATATTCCACTGTATATATATCTCAACTTCTGTATTCATTCATCTGCCAGTAGATACTTAGGTTATTTCCTAAGTCTATTTTCTTAGGCTATTGCGAATATGCTGCTATGAACACAGGGGTGCAGATATCTCTTCAACATAGTGTCTTCTTTCCTTCACACAAGAGAATCTACACTTTTTTTTTTAAATCTTAAAAACAGAAAAGAATTTAGAAGAACATTTTTATTTTTAAAAAACCTAAGATGTAGGAACTTTTTTTTTATTTAA
Organism: Orcinus orca; assembly: GCF_937001465.1. Lineage (NCBI taxonomy): Eukaryota > Metazoa > Chordata > Mammalia > Artiodactyla > Delphinidae > Orcinus > Orcinus orca. The sequence continues at coordinate 144,574,766 of NC_064559.1, forward strand.
TAAGATACAGGATCATTAAGTGACCTCTAGTATGATGAAATATATTAGATGAAATATTTGATGAAATATTTTGAAGTAATTTTAAACAATGTTTATAACTTTGTAATAACTTGAGAAAATCTTTTTAATATTTACTGAAAAGGCAGTACATAAATTTTATATTACAATCACACTATGTTTTTTACAAAAATCTCTACATAGGATGGATAAAGGGAGAAGTGTATGTTAAAGCAATTATAATCAAATATTAACGGTAGAATCTAGGTAACAGGTATGAAGTACTAAAAAGTCTTTCAACCGTACTATATGTTTGAAAATCACAATAATAAAATATTAGGGAGAGAAACTTCTACACAGACAATGAAAGAAAAAAAATTATTTTTTAAGGAGATGTTGGGGGTAGGAGTTTATTAATTAATTTATTTATTTTTGCTATGTTGGGTCTCGTTTCTGTGCGAGGGCTTTCTCTAGTTGTGGCAAGCGGGGGCCACTCTTCATCGCAGTGCACGGGCCTCTCACTCTCGCGGTCTCTGTTGTTGCGGAGCACAGGCTCCAGACGCTCAGGCTCAGTAGTTGTGGCTCACGGGCCTAGTTGCTCCGCGGCATGTGGGATCCTCCCAGACCAGAGCTCAAACCCGTGTCCCCTGCATTAGCAGGCAGATTCTCAACCACTGCGCCACCAGGGAAGCCCGAAAGAAAATTTTAAATACAGTAGGTACATTCAAATTGGAGAGAAAGTTTTTGTTTTGGTTTTTTTAGCTAGGGCCTGTTCAATGCAGTAAAACTATGGCTGACTTACAACTCTGTGCCCTCGTGGGTACCAGCTATATTTTGGAAATTATTTCCTAAGCCACTGAGAAACACTCTAATGCTCTAATGTCTATAAGTAATGCTTCTCTTTCAACAGCCATAGTATCATAGTCAAGAAAGGAGGAAAGCGGCCCTAAAAGCGCATTTCCACAGTGAGATAAGAAACCAAGTGTTCAGGAAATGGGACTCTACTGATGTTCTGTGTCCCTCCTCTCCTTAGGTGGGCTTGCCTTGGAGGTCTTAGCCACAAGCCCAGCTTAACCATGGCTGCTGCAGAGAAGTCCCAAACCTTCACTTCCATCCCTGACTTCTCTCACAAGTTCCAAATACCCCTTTCTGAATAAGGGGTGCACAAGTCTCCTAGCTTGTATTCTGTTAGCATCTCAACCAGCATGTCCAGAAACCAAACATCATGTCCCCTTCCGAAAAAACCGCTACTCCCCTTCCCGTTGCCATCACTGTCATCAGTAGTACAATCACTGTCCCTGTTACTTTCTCTTCTTGCCTGTGTACCAAACACTGCCTCCCCTTGATTCTACCCCTGCAACCTCTCCAGCCTTGATTTCACTCGCACTGCCACCATGCTGTTTCCTTAATCTCCAAGTCTAGTCAGCGAACCATCTCCCATAGGTACATTAGATTTCTCTTCCTAAAGCACAGCTCTGATCCTATTAGGTAATAAGACAAAAGGACCAGGAAGCTCCTTTCCACCTCTGAGACTGTCTGTGTCACTCGCATATATGAAAATATTCCTTTGATCTCCAACGCATATCTTAAAAACTCTAAACCCTGTCTGTCATTCTGATCCGAAGTACCCCTCGTTCCCACATGGCTTACTCCTGCACTAACGCTGTACCCTTAGAAATCTGACAACTCAAAAAGCCGTCTGTCCTCCTTCCTACCTTTGCCCAGGATAGCCTGCTCCTAATCACCAGCTCCACCATCAAAATCCTTTCTCGGGCTTCCCTGGTGGCGCAGTGGTTGAGAGTCCGCCTGCCGATGCAGGGGACATGGGTTCGTGCCCCGGTCTGGGAAGATCCCACATGCCGTGGAGTGGCTAGGCCCGGGAGCCATGGCCGCTGAGCCTGCGCGTCCGGAGCCTGTGCTCTGCAACGGGAGAGGCCACAACAGTGAGAGGCCCACGTACTATTAAAAAAAAAAAAAAAAAAAAAAATCCTTTCTCTCCTTCAAGGCTCCTTCCTCCATGAAATCCTGTGTCCCCAACTGGAAGTGACATCTGCATTCCCTAAAGCCTTCTACCAGTGCTCTTCACACTTGAGTATGCAAACATATTGGCTGAGATCTCAGCAAAGTGCAGATTCTGATCCAGTAGCTCTGCAGCAAAGCCTGAGATTCTGCATTTCCAACAACCCCCAGGTAATGCCAGTCCCCAGACCACACTCTGAGGCATAAGGCCTTACGGTGCACATTTAACATTGTTCTGTGTTGTCATTATTTTCATCTACATATTGCCTCTATCAGAGAATAAACTCCCAACAGATCTTGAATAGCTTACTCAGTCTTTTATGCCCAGGGAAAACTAGTTCAGTGTCTTATGTACAGTAAATGCTGGTAGCTGGGTAGGTCCAGAAAGAGTCCTTGTAATTACACTTAAATAATTTTTGTACCTGCACAGTTAGCATGCACTCAAGAAAGTGAAGCCCAGAACTCTGATCCTATAGCCAGGATGTGAAAGAAGAGCAGCCAAAACTTTTGCAAAAGTAGGACTCAAGTTCAGAAGTTTGCTTAGACTCCAATTCTAAATAGTTCTCATAGGGCCTACAGACAGCATTTATTGAGACAGTTACCTAAAGGTCATACTGACATGAGGGTGATATTTCTTCTTTGAGGAAGAAATAAGATGCACACAAATAAAAGATATGAGAAAACCTACAGACCATTCAGAAGGAGAAATTAACAGTGCAGATGACTGATGCTCTTAAATGCTGGAGGAAACGATGACCAGGATCAGATGTTCACTAATGGACACTGAATCAAACAACCTCCCTCTCTCCCTCCCTCCCTCCCTCCCTCCCTCCCCTCCCTCTCTCTCTCTCTCTCTCTCTCTCTCTCTCTCTCTCTCTCTCTCTCTCTCTCTCTCTCTCTCTCGCTCTCTCTCTCCCCCCCCCCCCCACACACACACTTTGGCTGAAAGAAACAACTTGGTGCATGTTTTTTGGCACCTCAGGAAATCAGCAGTACTGGCTAGCGCCCTGAGCCCAGGAACAACATATCCTGGACCTGGCCGACTCTGACTCGCAATCTCTGGTTTGGGTTCCTTAGTCACAAATTGAGAAAAATGATGGCTTAAGATGCCCAGACAATAACCTTACAGTCCAAACTATATAATCTCACTCATGTTGGCACAGCAGAGAAGAAAACCTCCCATACACTAAACACAGCCCCAGAACTGCTCAGACCTCCTATATGTTTCTACCTCTACTACACCACTACCATTATTACTGGCAATAATTGTTAGTAATCATTGCTAAGAATGATAATAGCTATACCTATTATTTATGATGTGATAGAAACTTTATATATATTTAATTTAATGCCTTGCCAACCCAGTAAGGTTGTTTTTTATCATACCCTTTTACAAAGATACAGAAATTATGATTCAAAGTTAAATAATTTGCCCAAGGGCTAAAGCTTCAAAAATGATATTAGGACTCCATACTCCCTGTGAATTCACTATTTTTGTGCCTCTTAACAGACATTCGGTCAATAAACATTTACCAAGGATTTACTCTGGGAGAGGCACTGTGGTAGGAGCTGAGATTAAAAACTGAGTAAGTTATCTCCCTTCAAGGAAACACGGGTCTTGTAGAAGCAACCAAAGTACCAATTAGGCAGCTTCATAGTTATGCTGGAAATACTGTATGTAATACAGTGCTCCAGAGATCTTTCTAAAATCCATACTTTGCTTATGTATTTTAAAAGAAATAAAGAATGGAGCATGCTCTGAACATGTTATGAATTGCTAACTCATAAAGTATAAACATAGATTTTAAATATTTTTTACAGGAGAAATAAATGGTATTATTGTATCCGTTTTGGTAAAAGACTGAATCTCTGATTTAAGATAAAAAGCAAAAGAGGGCTTCCCTGGTGGCTCAGTGGTTAAGAATCCACCTGCCAATGCAGGGGACACGGGTTCAAGCCCTGGTCCAGCAAGATCCCACATGCCACAGAGCAACTAAGCCCGTGCGCCACAACTACTGAGCCCACGTGCCACAGCTACTGAAACCTGTGCGCTCAGAGCCCGTGCTCCGCAACAAGAGAAGCCACGGCAATGAGAAGCCTGCGGACCGCAAGGAAGAGTAGCCCCTGCTCGCCGTAACTAGAGAAAGCCTGTGCGCAGCAAAAAAGACCCAACGCAGCCAAAAATAAGTAAATAAATAAATTTATGGAAAAAAAGAGAAAAGCAAAAGAAACTTTAGCAAAATGAAATACTTTTTAAAAAGTTTTATTACATTAACATAGTGACAGCTACTAAAATGCTTTTAATATGTTAACTATAATAGATCTGCAGTATGCCGCAATAATATTCAGCACCTGAATACAACCTGGCAAAAAATATTCCACTAAAATGTAGAATTGTTACACCACATATAGCAGCTAAGTGCTGACATCTAGTGGCCATACTGAGAATATCTTTATATTATTACCACTACTAAACAACTTTCACATCATTATTAATGACAAACTTATATTGGTGATACAGGTCAATCTGTATTTTCCACTAAGTTTCTAAATACTTAAACATAACTTTTAGCTATAAGGTACTACTGAAGGTGAAAAATCTTGGTATCAAAGGCCCAGAATTAAATCTCAGTCCTTGTTAGCTGACTGGGCAAGTTACCAAACATCTCTGAATCTGTTTGTTCTCAAATCTATAAAATGGCACATAGCAGGGTTTAGATAAAGGTTAGTGACAACCATTGTTAATTTAACGATTAAATCTGTAACTGTACCTCTTTCTACGTAAAGTCTTTAACACCTACTTTCCCTAAGACTTTTCATAAATGTCAACCCATTTCAAGCAACTCACACATTAGTCAAACATCAAAAAATACAGGCAATACAGAATGTTTAAGAAAAATCTATCTCCAAAATTTCATTGGCTTTATCTGAGAAGGATGACTTTCACTGTTTTGAATTCAGTGAAAAAAGAAATCATCCTAGGAAAAAATGTAATAACCTCTAAATAACATTATCATATACGTTTAAAAGACCTATAAAAGATTTTACAGGAAAACTCTACTGAGAAACTATCATTCAAATTTCCTTTCCACGTATTTCTGGATCTCTTTTTTTTTTAAGGATTTTCATTTCTACTTTTAAAATGATAAACTTCATTAGCAATAACATTAATTTTTTAACATCTTTATTGGAGTATAATTGCTTTACAATGTTGTGTTAGTTTCTGCTGTATAACAAAGTGAATCAGCTATATGTATATATATCCCCATATCCCCTCCCTCTTGCATCTCCCTCCCTCCCACCCTCCCTATCCCACCCCTCTAGGTAGTCACAAAGCACCGAGATGATCTCCCTGTGCTATGTGGCTGCTTCCCACTAGCTATCAATTTTACATTTGGTAGTGTATATGTCAATGCTACTATCTCTCTCTGTCCCAGCTTACCCTTCCCCCTCCCCATGCCCTCAGGTCCATTCTCTATGTCTGCGTCTTTATTACTGTCCTGCCCCTAGGTTCTTCAGAACCTTTTTCTTTTTTTTTTTTTTTTTTTTGCGGTACGTGGGCCTCTCACTGTTGTGGCCTCTCCCATTGCAGAGCACAGGCCCCGGACGCGCAGGCTCAGCGGCCATGGCTCACAGGCGCAGCCGCTCTGCGGCATGTGGGATCCTCCCAGACCGGGGCACGAACCCGTGTCCCCTGCATCGGCAGTCGGACTGTCAACCACTGCGCCACCAGGGAAGCCCCCCTTTTTCTTTTTTTTTAGATTCCATATATATGTGTTAGCATATAGTATTTTCTCTTTCTGGCTTAACTTCACTCTGTATGACAGACTCTAGGTCCATCCACCTCACTACAAATAACTCAATTTCATTTCTTTTTATGGCTGAGTAATATTCCATTGTATATATGTGCCACCTCTTCTTTATCCATTTATCTGTTGATGAACACTTAGGTTGCCTCCATGTACCACCTATTCTAAATAGTGCTGCAATGAACACTGGGGTACATGACTCTTTTTGAATTATGGTTTTCTCAGGGTATATGCCCAGTAGTGGGATTGCTGGGTCATATAGTAGTTATATTTTTAGTTTTTTAAGGAATCTCCATACTGTTCTCCATAGTGACTGTATCAATTTACATTCCCACCAACAGTGCAAGAGGGTTCCCTTTTCTCCACACCCTCTCCAGCAGTTATTGTTTGTAGATTTTTTCATGATGGCCATTCTGACTGGTGTGAGGTGATACCTCAATTGTAGTTTTGATTTGCATTTCTCTAATGATTAGTGATGTTGAGCATCCTTTCATGTGTTTGTTGGCAATCTGTATATCTTCTTTGGAGAAATGTCTATTTACGTCTTCTGCCCATTTTCGGATTGCTTTGTTTGTTTTTTTGATATTGAGCCGCATGAAATGCTTGTATATTTTGGAGATTAATCCTTTGTCAGTTGCTTCATTTGCAAGTATTTACTCCCATTCTGAGGGTTGTTTTTTCATCTTGCTTATGGTTTCCTTTGCTGTGCAAAAGCCTTTAAGTTTCATTAGGTCCCATTTGTTTATTTCTGTTTTTATTTCCATTTCTCTAGGAGGTGGGTCAAAAAGGATCTTGCTGTGACTTATGTCATAGAGCATTCTGCCTACGTTTTCCTAAGAGTTTTATAGTGTCTGGCCTTACATTTAGGTCTTTAATCCATTTTGCGTTTATTTTTGTGTATGGTGTTAGGGAGGGTTCTAATCTCACTTTTTTTTTTTTTTTTTTTGTGGTATGCAGGCCTCTCACTGTTGCGGCCGCTCCCGTTACGGAGCACAGGCTCCAGACACGCAGGCTCCGGACGCACAGGCTCAGTGGCCATGGCTCACGGGCCCAGCTGCTCCGCAGCATGTGGGATCTTCCCAGACCAGGGCACGAACCTGTATCCCCTGCACTGGCAGGTGGACTCCCAACCACTGCACCACCAGGGAAGCCCTAATCTCATTCTTTTACATGTACCTGTCCAGTTTTCCCAGCACCACTTAAGAGGCTGTCTTTTCTCCATTGTATATTCTTGCCTCCTTTATCAAAAATAAGGTGACCATATGTGGGTGGGTTTATCTCTGGGCTTTCTATCCTATTCCATTGATCTATATTTCTGTTTCTGTGCAAGTACCATACTGTCTTGATTACTGTAGCTTTGTAGTATAGTCTGAAGTCCAGAAGCCTGATTCCTCCAGCTCCATTTTTCTTGCTCAAGATTGCTTTGGCTATTTGGGGTCTTTTGTGTTTCCATACAAATTGTGAATTTTTTTGTTCTAGTTCTGTGAAAAATGCCACTGGTCGTTTGATAGGGATTGCATTGAGTCTCTAGACTGCTTTGAGTAGTATAGTCATTTCCACAATGTTGATTCTTCCAATCCAAGAACATGGTATATCACTCCATCTGTTTGTATCATCTTTAATTTCTTTCATCAGTGTCTTATAGTTTTCTGCATACTGTTCTTTTGTCTCCTTAGGTAGGTTTATTGCTAGGTATTTTACTCTTTTTGTTGCAATGGCAAATGGGAGTGTTTTCTTAATTTCTCTTTCAGATTTTTCATCATTAGTGTATAGGAATGCATAAGATTTCTGTGCATTAATTGTGTATCCTGCTACTTTACCAAATCCATTGATTAGCTCTAGTAGTTTTCTGGTAGCATCTTTAGGATTCTCTATGTATAGTATCATGTCATCTTCAAACACTGACAGCTTTAATTCTTTTGCGATTTGAATTCCTTTTATTTCTTTTTCTTTTCTGATTGCTGTGGCTAAAGCTTCCAACACTATGTTGAATAATTGTGGTGAGAGTGGGCAAACTTGTCTTGTTCTTGATTTTAGAGGAAATGGTTTCAGGTTTTCACCACTGAGAACAATGTTGGCTGTGGGTTTCTCACATATGGTCTTTATTATGTTGAGGTAAGTTCCCTCTATGCCTACTTTCTGGAGGGTTTTTATCATAAATGGCTGTTGAATTTTGTTGAAAGCTTTTTCTGCATCTATTGAGATGATAATAGGGTTTTTATCCTTCAGTTTTTTAATATGGTATATCACATTGATTGATTTGGGTATATTGAAGAATCCTTGCATTCCTGGGATACACCCCACTTGATCATGGTGTTATGATCCTTTTAATGTGCTGTTGGATTCTGTTTGCTAGTATTTTGTTGAGGATTTTTGCATCTATGTTCATCAGTGATATTGGCCTGTAATTTTCTTTCTTTGTGACATATTTGTCTGGTTTTGGTATCAGCGTGATGGTGGCCTCGTAGAATGAGTTTGGGAATGTTCCTCCCTCTGCTATATTTTGGAAGAGTTTGAGAAAGATAGGTGTTAGCTCTTCTCTAAATATTTGAAAGAATTCACCTGTGAAGCCATCTGGTCCTGGCCTTTTGTATGTTGGAAGATTTTTAATCACAGTTTCAATTTCAGTGCTTGTGACTGGTCTGTTTATGTTTTCTATTTCTTCCTGGTTCAGTCTCAGAATGTTGTGCTTTTCTAAAAATTTGTCCATTTCTTCCAAGTTGCCCATTTTATTGGCATATAGCTGCTTGTAGTAATCCCTCATGATTCTTTGTATTTCAGCAGTGTCAGTTGTTACTTCTCCTTTTTTATTTCTAATTCTGTCGATTTGAATCTTCTCCCTTTTTTCCTTGATGAGTCTGGCTAATGGTTTATCAATTTTGTTTATCTTCTCAAAGAACCAGCTTTTAGCTTTACTGATCTTTGATATTGTTTCCTTCATTTCTTTTTCATTTACTTCTGATCTGATCTTTATGATTTCTTTCCTTCTCCTAAATTTGGGGTATCTTTGTTCTTCTTTCTCTAATTGTTTTAGGTGTAAGGTTAGGTTGTTTATTTGAGATCTTTCTTGAGGTAGGATTGTATTGCTATAAACTTCCCTTTCAGAACTGCTTTTGTTACATCCCATAGGTTTTGGGTCATTGTGTTTTCACTGTAATTTTTTCAGGTATTTTTTTATTTCCTCTTTGATATCTTCAGTGACCTTTTGTTTATTTAGTAGCATATTGTTAGCCTCCATGTGCTTGTATTTTTTACAGTTTTTTCCTGTAATTGATATCTAGTCTCATAGCGTTGTGTTCAGAAAAGATACTTCATACAATTTCAATTTTCTTAAATTTATCAAGGCTTGATTTGTGACCTAAGATATGATCTATCCTGGAGAATGTTCCATGAGTCCTTGAGAAGAAAGTGTATTCTGTTGTTTTTGGATGGAATGTTCTACAAATATCAATTAAGTCCATCTTCTTTAATGTGTCATTTAAAGCTTGTGTTTCCTTATTTATTTTCCTTTTGGATAATCTGTCCATTGGTGAAAGTGGGGTGTTAAAGTACCCTACTATGATTGTGTTACTGTCAATTTCCCATTTTATGGCTGTTAGCATTCGTCTTATGTATTCAGGTGCTCCTATGTTGGGTACATAAATATTTACAACTGTTATATCTTCTTCTTGGATTGATCCCTTGGTCATTATGTAGTGTCCTTCTTTGTCTCTTGTAATAGTCTTTGTTTTAAAGTCTATTTTGTCTGATATGAGAATTGCTACTCCAGCTTTCTTTGCATTTCCATTTGCATGGAATATCTTTTTCCATCCCCTCACTTTCAGTCTGTATGTGTCCCTGGGTCTGAAGTGGATCTCTTACAGACAGCATATATACAGGTCTTGTTTTTGTATCCTTCAGCCAGTCTATGTCTTTTGGCTGGAGCATTTAATCAATTCACATTTGAGGTAATTATCAATATGTATGTTCCTATTACCCTTTTGTTCATTGTTTTGGGTTTGTTTTTGTAGGTCATTTCCTTTCCTTGTGTTTCCTGCCTAGAGAAGTCTCTTTAGCATTTGTTGTACAGCCGGTTTCTTGGTGCTGAATTCTCTTAGCTTTTGCTTGTCTGTAAAGGTTTTAATTTCTCCATTGAATCTGAATGAGATCCTTGCTGGGTAGAGTAATCTTGGGTGTAGGTTTTTCCCTTTCATCACTTTAAATATATCTTGCTACTTCCTTCTGGCTTGCAGAGTTTCTGCTGAAAGATCAACTGTTAACCTTATGGGAACTCCCTTGTATGTTATTTGCTGGTTTTCCCTTGCTGCTTTTAATATTTTTCTTTGTATTTAATTTTTGATAGTTTGATTAATATGTGTCCTGGCGTGTTTCTCCTTGGATTTATCCTGTATGGGACTCTCTGAACTTCCTGGACTTGATTGACTATTTCCTTTCCCATGTTAGGGAAGTTTTCAACTATAATCTCTATAAATATTTTCTCAGATCCTTTCTTTTCCTCTTCTTCTTCTGGGACCCCTATAATTCGAATCTTGGTGCATTTAATGTTTTCCCACAAGTCTCTGAGACTGTCCTCAATTCTTTTCATTCTTTTTTCTTTATTCTGCTCTGCAGTAGTTATTTCCACTATTTTATCTTCCAGGTTGCTTATCCATTCTTCCGCCACAGTTATTCTGCTACTGATTCCTTCTAGTGAATTTTTAATTTCATTTATTGTGTTGTTCATCACTGTTTGCTTGCTCTTTAGTTCTTCTAAGTCCTTGTTAAACGTTTCATGTATTTTCTCCATTCTATTTCCAAGATTTTGGATCATCTTTACTATCATTATTCTGAATTCTTTTTCAGGTAGACTGCCTATTTCCTCTTCATTTGTTTGGTTTGGTGGGTTTTTTACCTTGCTCCTTCATCTGCTGCATATTTCTCTCTCTTCTCATTTTGCTTAACTTACTGTGTTTGAGGTCTCCTTTTCACAGGCTGCACGTTCGTAGTTCTCATTGTTTTTGGTGTCTGCCTCCAGTGGGTAAGGTTGGTTCAGTGGCTTGTGTAGGCTTCCTGATGGAGGCACTGGTGCCCATATTCTGGTGGGTGGGGCTGGATCTTGTCTTTCTTTTGGGCAGGGTTGCATCCAGTTTTGGGTGTCTTGACTTAGTATGATTTTAGGTAGCCTCTCTGCCAATGGGTGGGGTTGTGTTGCTGTCTTGCTAGTTGTTTGGCATGGGGCATCCAGCACTGGAGCTTGCTGGCCGTTGGTGGAATTAGGTCTTAGTGTTCAGAAGGAGATCTCTGGGAGAGCTCTCACCGACTGATATTACATGAGGCCAGAAGGGTTCTGGTGGTCCAATGTCCTCAACTCAGCTCTCCCACCTCACAAGCTCAGGCCTGACACCAGGCCGGAGCACCAAGACCCTGTCAGCCACATGGCTCAGAAGAAAAGGGAGAAATAAAGAAAGAAAATAAAAATAAAATAAAATAATTAAAATTTAAAAATTAAAATAAAAAAATTAAAAAGTAATTAGAAAAAGAAGAGAGCAACCAAACCAATAAACAAATCCACCAATGATAACAAGTGCCAAAACCTATGCTAAGATAAACATAAAAATCAGAAACAAGTCAGTTGCAGACAGCAAACCCCAAGTCTACAGCTGCTCCCAAAGTCCACCGCTTCAGTTCTGGGTTGATTCATTGTCTATTCAGGTATTCCACAGATGCAGGGTACATCAAGTTGACTGTGGAGATTTAATCCGCTGCTCCTGATGCTGCACAGAGAAATTTCCCTTTCTCTTCTTTGTTCGCACAGCTCCTGGGGTCCAGCTTTGGTTTTGGCCCCACCTCTGTGTGTAGGTCGCCCTCAGGCTTCTGTTTCCACCCATACAGGAGGGGGTTAAAGAAGCGGCTGATTAGGGGTCTCTGGTTCACTCAGGCCAGGGGGACGGAGGGGTACAGTAGTTATAATTGGAATGCAGCGTGAGCCTGTGGCAGCAGAGGCCACCATGATGTTGCAACAGCCTGAGGTGCACTGTGTGTTCTCCCTGGATCACGGGACCCTGGCAGTGGCAGGCTGCACAGGCTCCCGGGAGGGGAGGTGTGGATAGTGACCTGTATTTGCACACAGGCTTCTTGGTGGCGGCAGCAGCAGCCTTAGCATTTCATGTCCGTCTCTGGGGTCTGCGCTGATAGCCGCGGCTCGCGCGCATCTCTGGAGCTTGTTTAGGCAGTTCTCTGCCTTCTATGGGCAGACAGGGAAGGAATCCCCTTCTCCTCGCACACCCTGAAACAATGGTCTCTTGCCTCTTAGGCAGGTCCAGACTTTTTCTCAGACTCCCTTCCTGCTAGCTATGGTGCACTAGCCCCCTTCAGGCTGTGTTCACACAGTCAACCCCAGTCCTCTCCCTGGGATCTGACCTCCAGAGCCTGAGCCTCAGCTCCCAGCCCCCACCTGCCCCAGTGTGTAAGCAGACAAGCCTCTCGGGCTGGTGAGTGCTGGTCAGCACTGATCCTCTGTGCAGGAATCGCTCCACTTTGCCCTCTGCACCCCTGTTGCTGTGCTCTCCTCTGTGGCTCCGAATCTTCCCCCCACCCACCGCCCCCCCGTCTCCACCAGTGAAGGGTCTTCCTAGTGTGTGGAAACCTTTCCTCCTTCACATCTCCCTACCAGAGTTACAGGTCCCATCCTTATTCTTTTGCCTCTGTTTTTTCTTTTGCCCTACCCAGGTACGTGGGGAGTTTCTTGCCTTTTGGGAAGTCTGAAGTCTTCTGCCAGCATTCAGTAAGTGCTCTTGAGGAGTTGTTCCACATGTAGATGTATTTTTGATGTATTTTGGGGGAGGAAGATGATCTCCAAGTGTTACTCCTCTGCCATCTTGAAGGTCCCCCCCCCCGACTTCTAGATCTCTTTATAAATTAGAAATCCTAAAATTCTGAAGTTACTGGGATGATCTCCAAACTCCTAAGTTGGTATCATCAGAAAATAGTGTAGTTCTGTATACAATTTACACAATGGCCTTAAATATTCATGAAGAAACTTACATGACACAACTTTCCTTTAAGTTAGGTCAATCCCATCTAGGGTCTTACAGGACTCAAAATCTTCCAGAAACCATTTTCCCCATTGGGTAACATTCCAAGGCAAGCCACGTTGGCTGGCATTGGGTTGGTTGTGAAATAGTTCACAACTTTACAACCAAATGAAGCACTATCCCCTTCAGGGTTACTTCTACATAAACCCATTTGAATTGTTTTCCATTTTCAAATGGTAAATACATCCCAATCCTTTTTTGAGGATAGTGTTTTGGGTTTTAGTCATTTTATTGCCATATTACTTTTTAAGTTTTCTAACAAAAACATATTAACTCGAATATAACGTGATATCAATGTAATTTGCATTAAGACAACATTTCTGAAAGCTAAGAAATGCTTGGAACACAAACAAGTAAATATATTCATTTGTCTGTTGAATCAGTGTCATATTTGTGAGTCATATTTCATGCTAATCAGATCTGAATAATGAGAGAAATTCCTAATTCAACAATGGTTCACATTCTCAAAATAATTACTTTCCTTAAACTTTACCTCCCTAGGTGACTAATCACGTTGCTAATCATGTATAATAATAATGATTTTTATGCCATTGGAGGAATTTGATTAATTAACTTTATAAAGGGATTACTAGTTAATTTACAAGGAATTTGTGAGGAATGTTTAGTGCTCTGAATTTGTCAGAGTGAAAGAAAATTGATCTTTAAAGAACTTTATTGGGCTTCCCTGTTGTCGCAGTGGTTAAGAATCTGCCTGCCAATGCAGGGTACACGGGTTCGAGCCCTGGTCCAGGAAGATCCCACATGCCGTGAAGCAACGAAGTCCATGTGTCACAACTACTGAGCCTGCGCTCTAGAGCCCATGAGCCACAACTACTGAAGCCCGCGTGCCACAACTACTGAAGCCTGCACGCCTAGAGCCTGTGCCCAGCAACGAGAGAAGCCATTGCAATGAGAAGCCTGTGCACCGCAATGAAGAGTAACCCCCCGCTCGCCACAACTAGAAAAAACCTGTGCGCAGCAATGAAGACCCAACACAGCCAAAAATTTAATTAAATAAATCTATAAAAAAAGAACTCTCTTAATTCATTTATAATTACTTGTACCATTGCCCAGCACTCTTCCCTGTATATCTGTATATTTTAATTACAAAAGATTTATTATTAAATATGATTTATTTAATTATGCCCAATTTATACTTAAGTAGCTATAAGACCTATGCCCAAAATTAAGTTCTAAAATTAAGCACTGCTTTAAGTTCTCACCTTTGAAAAGTATGATTCTCCTAAAGCTCAAGATCCAGCAGCTGATACCCTAGTTCCTGAATCTTATAATATTTATACAGTATACAATTTTAAAACTTCTCAATTGAATAGAGATATTTCATATTACTTTCCTAACAAATACTACCTGAGTTTAAGAGCACTACCATCTCTAAATCCCCTTTACTCTCATTTGCAAGTTCATTTGCATAACTGCCACAGGCCCACATCATTTATGCAAATCTCTTTATTTTTCCAAATACAAACAGGTTGGGAGAAACATTTTAAAACACTTGCTTTCTATAGGATCATCTCAGCTTTAACTTCGTGTCGTGTGTAGCAAGGATCTATTATATGCAAATTTTATATTTCTCTTAAAGGAGCTAGAAAAGAGTATCACTTTTTTCAATTACAGACATCATCTGCACAGCCAACATAAACATTTTATTTTTAAAGTTCAGATAGGCTAGAAAAAAATAAGAATAAACTCTGTAAGGAAAAAGGAAAATGAGTAGAAGTAGAAAAGGAAGAATGAGTTTTAAATACTTCTAGCTAATGTAAAGTAAAATACTTTCCCTGGTAGCAAGTAAATAAAATAGTCCCAGTCTTTGACTTTAAAAAATTTATTAAGTACCTGATACAAATTCACCCATGCCCACACACACAGATGCATGCAGGCACACACCCCACCACTAGCATGCTCATTCACTCTTTCCCCACCCAGCATCCACCTGCCCTTCTTAAGGGAACATTTATCATCTTGCTTCTACACTGGAGGGACCAGGCCCTGCACAATCTCAGCCCTTGTATTTCAGAGTCACTCTCTGTTGCATAGGTAGAGCATCTGACCCAGACATAACCACCTCCCTGGCCTCTGTGACTAGTTCACTTGAGACAATCAGAGACGATCCTGAACATTTTGTTTGAATGACTTGGAAAAGGCCCTCCCTCTCTCCCACCGTGCTTGTCACCAAGAAGATGTAGAGGGTGGAGCCATGGCTGTCATTTGGGTTCTATGAGGGAGGGCCTGAAGCTGCCAGGGGATACCATGGAGATCTGAAATGAAGCCAGAATTGAGAGAAGAGAAACCACATCCTGATGACAGCATGAGAACTCCACTTCTAACCATTTTTGAAGCCAAGATCTACCTCTGGAATTTTCAGCTATAAGAACCAGAACATTTCCCTGGCTTAACATTCCCTTAAGCCAGTTGGAATTAGATTTGTTGAGTTTTGTTTTGTTTCATTTGTTATTTGCAATTGATAGAGTCTTAACTGAGAGATCAAGATACTGACATCCTAATGATGACATAAGAAATACGCAGAGGGCTTCCCTGGTGGTGCAGTGGTTAAGAATCCACCTGCTAATGCAGGGGACATGGGTTCAAGCCCTGGTCCGGGAAGATCCCACATGCTGTGGAGCAACTAAGCCCACGTGCCACAACTACTGAGCCTGTGCTCTAGAGCCCATGAGCCACAACTACTGAAGCCCGCACGCCTAGAGCCCATCCTCCACAACAAGAGAAGCCACCACAATGAGACACCTGCACACTGCAACAAAGAGCAGCCCTGCTCACTGCAACTAGAGAAAGCCCGTATGCAGCAACGAAGACCCATCACAGCCAAAAATAAAATAAATAATTTTTTAAAAAAATAAAATAAACAAATACACAGAAATTCAACTGCTCAACTGCCCTTGTTCGTCACATGCCAAGTGTGTCTGCTTTCTTCATATTTGATTCATTGTTCACAAGGTTTCAGTATTCTTATTAAATGGGGCACAACTTTAATACTGTAATAAATACACAATTTGTCCATTAAATCTGATGTATTAAATACTTTTCATATGTATCATTTACTAAATTTTTATATATATTTTAATATATGTATATATTATGAAATCATCACCACAGTAAGTCTAGTTAACATTTATCATCATATATATTTTTTAAATCCATAAAACTGCTTATGTAGGAAATATTATTTATAGGTTAAAAACTGAAGTTTAAAACAGCCTATACAACTCAATACCAAAAAAACAAACAACCCAATCAAAAAATGGGCAGAAAACCTAAATAGGCATTTCTCCAAAGAAGACATACAGATGGTCAACAGGCACATGAAGAGATGCTCAACATCACTAATTATGAGAGAAATGCAAATCAAAATTACAATGAGTTATCACCTCACATCAGTCAGAATGGCCATCATCAAAAAGTCTACAAATAATAGGGGACTTCCTTGGCAGTCCAGTGGTTAAGACTCTGTGCTCCCAATGCAAGGGGCATGGTTTCAATCCCTGGTCAGAAAACTAAGATTCCACATGCTGCAGAGCACAGCCAAAAAAAAAGTCTACAAATAATAAGTGCTGGAGAGGGTGTGGAGAAAAAGGAGCCCTCCTACATTGTTGGTGGGAATGTAAATTGGTGCAGCCACTTGGAAAACAGTGTGGAGGTTCCTTAAAAAACTAAATATAGAGCTACCATATGATCCTGCAATCCCACTACGGGGCATACACTGGAAAATATGAAAACTCTAATTCAAAAAGATACATGCACACCAATGTTCATAGCAGCACTATTTACAATAGCCAAGACACGGAAGCAATGTAAGTGTCCATTGGCAGATGAATGGACAAAGAAGATGTGATAGATATAGATATATTACTGCTCAGCCATAAAAAAAGAATGAAATATTGCCATTTGCAACAACATGGGTGGAAGTAAGATAAAGAAAAATATGATACCACTTATATGTAGAATCTAAAAAATAATACAAATGAACTAATTTACAAAACAGAAACAGACTCACAGACATAGAAAACAAACTTACAGTTACCAAAGGGAAAAAGGGGGAGAGGGATAAATTAGGAGTTTGGGATTAATATATACACACTACTATACATAAAATAGATAAACAACAAGGATTTACTATATAGCACAGGGAACTATATTCAATATCTTATAATAACCTATAATGGAAAAGAATCTGAAAAAATATATATATATATAACTAAATCACTTTGCTGTACACCTGAAACTAACACAATATTGTAAATCAACTATACTTCAATTTAAAAAAATAGATAAAATGAACATTTTCCTGTAAAAAAAAAAAAAAAAAACCCTGAAGTTTAGGAAAGTTGACTTGGCTTTGAGGCCTCACAACTAATAAGGGGTAAGGGCCAGGTGTTCTTTTCATTTTTATTTATCTTTATTTTCATTATGCTTTTCATCACTACACAGATACTGTTTATCTTGAAAAACATAAGTGACAATAAATGCAAGCAAGACACAAATAAGCATTAAGTTCCATCAAATTAAGACATAAGACTTTTTTAAATAGTATGATCTTACCTAAATCGATATCTCGAATTCCCATGTACAATTCAAGAAGATCATCAACCTTTCCAATCGACTTTGCTTTGGTTTCAGAGGGCTTTATTAAAGAAAAGAGAAATAAAATCATATTTTTATGTATAATCTCTTGAATGTCGAGCCATACATAGGGGGAAATCTGATATGGAGCCCGTTCCTGGTTGTGTACTTCAGCTAATTTGAATGGAAATATATCTAGAATGTGCACTGCAACTCAATACAAATCAATATAGTAAATATTTTTGGTGTTTGTGTTAAGTATTATAGATTCAAAGAAGAAAAGCAAGAACAGTCTCCAAGCGGCTAGCAGTCTAGAAGGGAGACAGATGTGAAAATAAATAGCTATTTAACAATAATAAGGACAATTTCTAAAGGATGTCAGAGGCAAAGAGGCATCACAGGGGAAGTAAATTTAAATCTCTAAGTGTCCAGGAAGACTTCAGAAAGGTGACTTAAGAAGTGTGTTTTCAAAATGAACTGGCGTCAGATAAGCAGAAGCAGGCACCGAAAGTAGAAGGCAATATATACACAAAGTCTACGTGAGGTTGCAGAGTCTGATAAAAGCATACAGTGGGTTAAAGGACTGCAAGAAGTCTCATGAGACGGGAATCATAGCGCCAGACATGACTAGATCTTAAGGAGTCCTGTATGCCTTGAATAGGGGTTTGGTCTTTATCATGCAGGCCACATGCATTAACAGCTCACCCCAAGAGTAAAACACTCTGAACACATACCCCTATTATTTATTTTTTATTAATTTTATTGAACAGAAGTCCTCCCCATCTGTGGTCTTGCTTTCCTCAGTTTCAGTTACCTCAGTCAATTGAGGTCCAAAAATATTATATGGAAAATTCCAGAAATAAACAGTTCACAAGTTTTACATTGTGTGCCATTCTGAGTAGTATGATAAAATCTCACACCACCTGCTCCATCCCAGAATCCCCAACCACAGACATCACCTGCTCCTGAGATCCAACCTTCACCATCATCACGGCTAGATGATCCAGGATCACCCAAGCAGATGATCCTCCTTCTGACTTAGAGTCAGAAGGTCAGTGGTAGCCTAACACTATGTCACAATGCCTATGTCATTTACCTCACTCCATCCCATCACACTGGCATTTTATCATCTCACATCATCACAAGAAGGGCAAGTACAGTAAAATAAGACATTTGGAGAAATCACGTTCACACAACTTTTATTATAGTGTATTTTATAATAGTTCTATTTTACTATTAGTTATTATCATCTTTTACTGTGCCCAATTTATAAGTTAAACTTTATCATAGGTATGTATGTATAGGAAAAAACATAGTATATATAAGGTTCAGTACTATCCACAGTTTCACACATCCACTGGGGGTTTTGGAACGTGTCCACTGTGGATAAGAGGGGACTACTGTATGCAATTTTTATCAATTACACACGTGTTACCACATTAATGTATTGAGTATGTTATAAAAATAGAAATTTTATAAGATGATGAAATAATATTTTTAAATAATTGTTGTTTTATGTATTAATGGCACCAAAATATTTTTGTTCTTCCTACAAGTTTCTATGAAAAACATGATTGGATATATTTTATTATTCTTTTAAAATCTTGGTTTAATATTTGGTGAAGTCTGGTTCTGTTTAGTTTATTTCAATACTTGGTTTTAAATGGCTTCATAGCTGAAATAAAATTTGCCCAAAGATGTTAAACACTCAACTACGGGTACAGATGTTGAATTCAAGACTACACTGCAGGGCTTCCCTGGTGGCACAGTGGTTGAGAGTCCGCCTGCCGATGCAGGGCACACGGGTTCGTGCCCTGGCCCGAAAAAATCCCACATGCCGCAGAGCGGCTGGGCCGGTGAGCCGTGGCCGCTGGGCCTGCGCGTCCGGAGCCTGTGCTCCGCGACGGGAGGGGCCCCAGTGGTGGGAGGCCCGCGTACCGCAAAAAAAAAAAATGGCTACCAAGATCTTACTATTCTAAATAGCTCTTGATCTCATCACCCCCTCTTCCATTCACATTCTGATTGCCTGTGTTCAGTCCTGACTTTTTTAACTGAGATATAATTGACATATAACATTGTCTTAGTTTCAGGTATACAACATAAAGATTTGATATGTGTATACACTGTATGGAAAATCATCACCACAAAAAGTCTAGTTAACATCCATAACCACACATAGTTATTTTTTTTCCTTGTGATGAGAACTTTTAAGATCTAGTCTCTTAGCAACTTTCAAATATATAATATAGTATTATAAACTATAGCCACCATGCTGTGCAGTCTATCCTCAGGACTTGTTTCTAAGTGAAAGTTTGTACCTTGACCCTCTTCACCCACCCATCCCCAACCCGCTGCCTTTGGCAACAACCAATCTGCTCCATTTCTGTATGAGGTGGGGTTTTTCTGGGGGGGGAGGTGAGAGGAGCATATAACTGAGGTCATCCAATAATTGTCTTTCTCTGTCTGACTTATTTCACTTAGCTTAATACCCTCAAGGTCCATCCATGTTGTTACAAATGGCAGGATTTTCTTCTTTTTTATGGCTGAATAATACTCCCCTCGTCTTTTCTTATTTGCAGAAGTCTCCTATTGGTCTCCCTGCCTGAAATCTTCAGGCTCGGGACTTCCCTGGTGGCACAGTGGTTAAGAATCCGCCTGCCAGTGCAGGGGACATGGGTTCAAGCCCTGGTCCGGGAAGATCCCACATGTCGCAGAGCAACTAAGCCCACGTGCCACAACTACTGAGCCTGAGCCCTAGAGCCCACGCGCCACAACTACTGAAGCCCACGCCCCACAACTACTGAAGCCCGTGCGCCTAGAGCCTGTGCTCCACAGCAAGAGAAGCCACCACAGTGAGAAGCCTGCGCACCGCAATGAAAAGTAGCCCCTGCTCGCCACAACTAGAGACAGCCCACACACAGCAATGAAGACCCAATGCAGCCAAAAATAAAATAAAAATTTTAAAAAAAAAAGACAAATCTTCACGCTCTCAAATCCACCCTGCTCAATATCCCATCCCCCAGAACCAAGGGGTTTTTCTAAAACACAAAACTGATTTGCTGTTCCCCTTGCAATTTTTAAATAGCCCCCCCGCTCCATTATCCACAGGCCCTTCACGCCCTGACCCAGCCTCATCACACACCACCAGGTACGTGCAGCACACTCCAGTCCCGTGGACATTTCCATTTCATGCCTAGAACACTCTTCTCCCCATCTTTGACCAACTCAACCATTTCTTCTGGAGGGAACTCTCCCTGATTGCCCTTTCCCAATCCCTGACTGCAGCTGATCAGCCAGCCCCTCCTTTATGACATTAACCTTGCCCTTCTGATTTGTAATAGCTTCTTTTCCTGCCTCTCTCCTTTTAAAGGAAAAACAACGTCTTTATCCATCTTTGTATCACCAGCACCTGGACTGTACCTGTCTCAACAAACACATAGTGAATAAATTGTGAGGTATGCAGGGGGAGTATAGTTCAGTTTTCAGAAATTGTGCTAGATAATGAGGGGCTGATTTGCTTCAAATCTGTAAATCCTTTGGTGTTTCAAATTAAATGGTAGGTCATTTGCATCAAATTTAATATTAGCACCAAACTAGTTTTTTTTCCCCTTTATTACGAGCTATTTTAATTGCCCTATTTAATGAAGCAGGCTATGCAAATAGGAAGGGAGTTTTAGATGTTTTTCTTGGAATGAATCTTTCCCACCTCCTCAGGCAGATCTGCAGTTATTCTTTTTCATTGCAGCACCTTCTATATAGCAGCTGCTCATAAATAAACAGATATGTATTACCCATTTTAACTGTTAGAAGAGGGCGTTCCTCCTGAAGTGACATGGAGTTTTTCCTGCCGACCCCACTTCCTTTGCAAACAGTTTGAAGGTCTGTCCTTTTCTCCTCCACTTTAAAGCACACTTGGCATCCCCTAGCTCCTTCCCACTGTCCTTCCATCCTCTTACAGATTCCTTTCTTCCACTGAGGTCTGTTCATTTGTTCAACAATAAACATCTACTGGACTTCAGCAATATGTCTGGCAGTGTGCTGGGCATTGGAAAAGCAAAGACTCAGAACAACCAGATGTCACTGCCTTGGGTTTTTTCACAAATCTTGTCATATCTCACTTTCAAAATGCTTTCAGCTCTCCCAGGCCTCTCCGCTGTCACTTGCCTCCAGATCAATCTTTTCATTCACCCAGGACCAAGGCACTCGACTCGGAGTCTTCCTCTGGATTCTCCAAAACAGACAACATCCTGGGTGACTCAAACATTCAAGAGGACAACCCTGGCCTCGTGGTTCCTTGAGGGTCTGCTCTGACCAACCACACCCATGACTGACCCTGACATCGTCCCCCAAAAGCTCTGGATTCTATGAAAACAGCCTCCTAACCATTCATCTGTCTCACTCTCTTGCTCTTCAAACAGCTGGGAGCCCTAGGACGGTAGGTGCACACAGACATGCCTTCCCCCCGACCCAGACCCCCCACCCCACGCCAAGGAGCTCCGGAGCCTCAGAGGTCTGCCTGACCTCCCCAAAGGAGGGCTTCATCACCGCTGTCTTCCTGCTGTGAGCGGACCTGCCACTTGTCACTTTGAATCCTTACCACTGCCACCCTCTTCTTCCACCCTCCTTCCCTCCATGTGTCTCTTCTCCTCGTGTTTTTCACTCAAATACTGACCTTTACATAGACACAGTCAATCAGCAAAACCCTTCCTCCAGTCAAGCGTAAGTGAATCACTCACTAATTCATTAAATTCAAAGATCTGAGCTCCTCTGAAGTGTCAGGCACTGTTCTGGGTGCTGGGAATACAGCTGTGAACAGGACATGTGAGAACAAGACATGGGACTGAGAGGAGACAAGGATATAAGTCCCACTGGGTTCAGCGCCTTAAAAAAAATGAAGGGCAAGGAAGATTGGGCAGGGGGCAGGGTGGTGGGACCTGCTATTATACCAGCTGCGCAGAGGTTAAACAGGGTAGGATGTGGACAGAAACTCAAGGCGGCAAGGGAGTGAGCAGTGCCCGTAAATGGGCAGCGCATCCAGCTAGCGGTAACAGCTCATGCAAAGGTCCTGAGGCAGGGATGTATCTGGAGTGCTTGCGGACAGAGAGGAGACTCAAGTAGCTGAAGCAGAGGGAGCCAGGAGGAGAGGGGTGGAGATGAGAGCAGAGAAGAGACGCAGAGTCAGATCGTGTTGGTCACTCTGAGGACTTTAGCTTTTACTCCGAGTGACATGGGAAGCCACTGGAGGATTTTGAACAGATTGTTCCATCTCATCTGAGTTTCGAAAGGATAACTCTGGCTGCTGAGTGAGTAGAGGGAAAGAGGGCCTTTATTTCCAGCTCTGACAAACACGAACGTCCATCCATTTCCAAGACATATAGGGATTAAATGAACATAACATACCACTTCTTCCACAGTGGCAGGACCTTTTGATCTCAGGCGAAGTGTCTCCCTTCCAGTACCAATCCTTCCTGTTGATGACTTTCCAGCTTTTGACCTGGGCTCCATGTCTATAAACATACAATGGATGGGGAAACGTACATATATTAAGAATTCCAACCAGTTGCTATAAAAGCTAATGAGTTTCCATCACAAATTTCTGTACAGTTATTGAAGAGATTTGATAAAAGCTATGCCTTCTGATAAAATTTCCCAAAACAAAATAAATTCACCTGTCATCCATTATTCTCATATGAGAGTCTCTGTGAGGTCTGCCTACAAGAAAAGGAAATACGTGAAATGTGCTGATCGGAAAGACTGGAAGTTATAAGGAATAAAAAATAAAACAGTCGGTTTTATTGTAAGAGTAAAGAGGTATATGTGGCAGGAAAGCAGAGGTAGGTGTGTAGCTGGACTTCATTAAGGTCGTAAAGAAGGGAAGGAGTCATGTCTTGATAGAAGACAGAGATGGAGGCACTATTATTGGAGGACCTACCTTCTGCTGGATGCTTTCAATACAAAATCCCATTTAATTCTTGGGCCAAACTATGAGGCAAGTTAGAGCCGTCATTTTACAGAAAAGGAAACTGAACTCAGTAAGGATCAGAGCTGGTATTCAAATCCAGGCCTTGTGACCCCAAAGTCTCAACAACACTTCACCACCACACCTCTTGGAAGCACAAGGGATAAATTCAGAGGTAACGGACCTCAAGAGGCTGGGAACAGGTTCCAAGGAAGGAGTTCCCCTCGCAAGGCAGACGACAACAGAGAGCAAGAGTCCACGAGAAGCCACTCCTTCCCTTCGCTGGTTTTCTACGTGTGTGTTTTGGTTTGGTTTTGGTTTTCCAGCATACCAAGAGTCACCCCCACTCCCAGACAGTAACATAAATGAGTAGAAGGGTAGGGTGGGAACTGAGGATAACTCCCAGGACGTACCCTATCGAGGCCACTCCAGTAACTGCTCTGTGAGAAGGTAGGCCCTGCACAGCCAGATCTTCTACTGGTTTTCAAAGCAGATGAACACTCAGTTTTGTGCCAACCTCCTGATTTTTAACTTTTGGCAACTAAATCAAACTTTTAAAAACAACATAATGTGCTCCGCAACAAGAGAAGCCACCACAGTGAGAAGACTGCGTGCCGCAACGAAGAGTAGCCCCTGCTCGCCGCAACTAGGGAAAGCCCGGGCACAGCGAGGATGACCAAACACAGCCAAAAATAAATTAATAATAAATTAAAGATACAAACAACGTAATGGCAAAAATAAAAAGTTTGTGGATCAGATTCTAATCATAGGCCACCGATTTATAACTTCTGCAGGTATCCCGGGTCCTCTTGACTGAGGACTCTGGCAGCAGTTTGGGGCACGGATGGAGGTGGGTGTGAGGAGACGCAGCACCAAGGCTGGGAGATAACTGAGCTGCAGTGCGGAGTCACAGGGCAGGCCGCAGTGTACGAGCAGGTGGTGAGGTCCATACAAAGCTCTCAAAACGTGGACGTCAAGTGGCCTGCACAAACACATCCTTCCTTAGAATCTAGGATAATGCCCATCTTCAGCAAGTCCTGTTTCACTACTGGGGATCTATTCTAAGGTGACTAAGGATTTTACATGTTAATTTTAACCTGCATTTGAGGACAGAGCCACCAAAACATAAAACACATAAGTTTTCCTCTGAGAGTGAAATTATTCAAAATAATCATGCA